>NC_143012.1:129718200-129958200 GCF_055824585.1 Amblyomma mixtum
TGAAAATCAAGAAAAACAACAACAAATGGCTTACACACCAAAGACAAGTAGTCAGGTGGTTGGGACAAATATAATCATCTCTTTACGACAGAGCGACTGAATTCGCGCATACGCGGTCGCCACGCATCCTATTTATCTTCAAAGCCTCAAGTGATCTATGATCTGATCTGTGATCTGATCTGTGATCTTATCTGTGAGCTAATCTGTGATCTGATCTGTGATCTGATCTGTGATCTGATCTGTGATCTGATCTGTGATCTGAACTGTGATCTGAACTGTGATCTGAGTAGGATGGCTGTCAATAATAATACATTTGTCAAAACAGGAGCACTGTGACCGCCACCCTCGAGTCACAGTCACGACAGCGAATCGAAATTTTCCCGCATCCTTTGTACATTCTTTTATCTTATTAAATTTATACTGCAGATCACGTTACATATCTAAGCAGAACAATACGGACGTAGATATTACAGATCCAAGGCAGGAAGTGAAAAGAACTTGAAGAACACACCAGGAGCTAGTTGGTTTTCCATCACACGAAAACAGCACAAACTTCATGCAG
The DNA here is from genome assembly GCF_055824585.1 of Amblyomma mixtum. Taxonomy (NCBI): domain Eukaryota; kingdom Metazoa; phylum Arthropoda; class Arachnida; order Ixodida; family Ixodidae; genus Amblyomma; species Amblyomma mixtum. The sequence continues at coordinate 129,718,763 of NC_143012.1, forward strand.
TACGCAGAAAGGGGAGACGAGGCACAGGCGCTGACTTACAACTTGTTGTTTTTACAACTTCTTCTTGTCTCTGATGCCTTGTGTATATTTACCGATGTCTCAGAGCAAAAAAAAAATCCGTCGTAAATCAGCGCCTGTGTCTCGTCTCCCCTTTCTGCGTCCTTCGTGAAGTTTTCGCTGTTTTCGTGTGAAGTGAAAAGAACAAGTAAAAAAAAAAGAAAGCATGCAGCATGACTATCCGCTGACAATCATCGTGTCGGTGAATTTAACTCGCTTATGGTACGAGGGAAAAAGTAAAATTTAAATGTGTCAATTCTAGCAAAGTACGGGGTAAGTGAAAAGGTATGTTGGTGACGTACGGTGCGCATACCTAAAGACGATAAGTAGGGTGCAGGATCAAGCGCCGAGTTGTTATTTATGAGCAAGTAAAGAAATTATCGTCAAATATTTTTTTCTTCCTGCCTCAAGAGGTTGGATACAGTTTGATTTCATTAGCTGAGAGCGAGAATGAAATGCTCAGATTGAGAGCAAATAAATTTTAAGGTTTTTCTTTGGATTTTTGCCAAGTTTCTACATATCGGTGTCAATAGAAGCATCGCACAACACGCTATATATTCGAGCTTTAGTCTCACTAATGAGTTATACGTGAGTAGTTTAATCTGAACGGGGGCTTTGGAAAGTTTATTTCACAAAAAACATCGTTTACGAAAGGCAGAGGCAACATGTGAATTCGAGGACTGATTGTTAGTTGATGTAACCCGTAGGCATTTAAGCAAGAGCCCCCGCTCTTGCATTGTTTTAAGCAAGAGGCTTCTTGTAATGGTGTTTGCAAAAGGTGATACTTGTGATGAAAAATATTGTTCTTACATGTCGCGTGAAAGAAGTCTCTTCTTTCTTTGCTTAGGCTAATTTCCCATTTCTGGCACCGTGAAAGGATGCTACAGAGATTATTTGGTCAATCTGCTGATTAGAACATGCAATGTCATATTACAGCAAACAATCTCCTGCAAACAAGCCAATCCCTGCGCCAGGAAAAGTTGTGTCTAAAATGTCATTTATGCACAGCAGAAATAATAAAGGCCTCAGTACACTCCCCTGAGGCGCTCCATATGTGACTGCAAGAGCGTCAGATTCCTCTCCATTGATGGAGAGATATTGCTTACGGTTAGCTAAATAGCCTAAATCCTAATAACTAATATCTCAGGAAGGCCAGTACAATTAATCTTTTTAAATTTTTATCATGAGAGATTTTGTCAAAATTCTTGCTATAATCTAAGATTATTAGATCAACTTGGCCATTACTGTCTAATGTCAATGCCGGCGTGTGAACGATTGTTAGTAATCGGGTTGAGTAATACTTGTTGGGGGCTAGTTGGTGCATGTTTCCAAAGGGGTTGTAGCGCCGTCAGTCGTTTCCTTCTAAGGCATTTTAAAAGGTTAGAAGTCGAAGACCCTTTTGCTTGCAGGCACTCTCTTGATGTTGTTAAATTTTTGCATGACAATAAGTCTTCTATCGCCGTTGTCGATCTGTTCTATTCTATCCCGCAGACTGAGTTGTTAGCTGATGTACAGTCATGCATTGAAAAGAATGGTGCGGTTTCTTTCCTAAATGCTGCAGGTGTTTCTGTTGAGAATTTCATGGCTATGTTAGAGTTTTACCTGTCTTGCACTATGATGTCATTTGCAGACCCGCTGTTTGTTCAAAAAAGGGGCAATTTGTATTGGTTCCTGCGTCGCTCCTGTGTTGCATAACATCATTCTTGCGGAGCTGGACAGGTAGATACTTTTGACGAAGCCAAAGTGCTGAAAACTTTAGGTATGTTGAAGATTTTTTAATTATTAAAAAAAAACAGGTTCCATCATTTTACCCACAAACAGTGGAAGAAGTTTTATCTGCTTTTAAACTACTTGCAAAAGGCTTGGACTTCACCCATGCGCTTGCCCAAGGCAATAGGTTGCAGTTTTTAGGCATTAACTTCACCCTTAAAGACGAAAACTTTTGCTGGATGTATTGGCCTCACGCACGAAAAGAATTACTGCCCTATGATTCTGCCCATTCGAAGACTAAAGCGCGCTGTTGCCCAGATGTGCCTGGAACCATAGCTGAAGAAATCATGTTGCCATAAAGCAAGCGAAAGCTTCCAATCCCAGTTTCGGAATTTGGAACAAGCAGGCTTTCCAACGTCGATTGTAAGCACAGTAGCAGAAACTTTGTTGAGAAAACTTAAGAAAGAATTTAGTAAAGAAGGCAATGAAGATGATGTCACCAAAACCAAAAGTAGACCGGTTGTCATCCCGTACACTCATAAGGTGGCGCACAATTTGAAGCATGTGGCAACAAAATACAAGGTACCTCTGGTTTTTTCCGCCCCTAAGAAACTGGCTGCCCTGTGCGTTAAAACTGATCCCAACAAGGCAAAGGAAACTAAATGCAAGAAGAGACATGCAGCTCCGTTTGTTAAATGTGCCGTGGGAGTCGTCTACCAGATTCCTCTCATGTGCGGTAAGAAGTACATCGGCCAAAGCGGCCGCTCTATTAACGACCAATTAGCAGAACACAATCTGGATTTAAAAAATGGCACAGGCTCACATCTTCCCATCACTGTAAAGCTGGCCGTGAAGAAAAAAATATTAAGTGTGCAGCAGTCATTTTTCTGTCGACTGTCTTATGGTACCCGCGTTTCCCTTTTTTTTTTCACTGCATTGGTCTATCAGTACACACCTGTTGAACTGGTAGAGTGTTGGTGTGAGATTGCTACAGATCATGTTTTTAATACTAGACCTTGGGATCCAAAAAAAGCATCCCTGAGTCAGGGAAAAGCATTGAAGCTTGAAAAAAAGATAGAAATACTTTCACTTTTTCTAGGATGATACGTTCGAGAAAGAGGCCTCAGTAAGAACTATGCAGAAAAGAAGCTGATATTGTAGCCACTTTCAACCGGAGTGTTTGCGCTACAAGGGTAGAGCGCTGTGGGCCGTGCCTGGGTGTAGCTCGGCGTAAGGCTAGGTTTGTTCATTTAGATACCTCACAGGCTCCAGCTCTAGTATTTTGCGAAAGGGGTTAGATCCGGAACAAAGGTGAGAACGAAAGCTAATCGAACATCTTTATGCAGTAATAAACAAATTAACAAAATGTAAAATGGAACTAAGAGATAACAGTGCAGAGCAAAATGCTTAAGACATTTTCTTAGAAGATAACAGGGTCAGAGATGTGTGCAAAATTTTCTGTAAGCGTAATTCAATAAACAATTAATCGGACGTTGTAGGGCTGATAAGTTTAAAGCCATGGTTTTTTCTGTAAGATGTGAATATTGTGACTATGGATTCGAGGTGAATATGGTGGATATGCGGTGAACTGAGGTGAATGTGGATTCGGTGGAATCTGCGTCTGGGTTCTGTAAGAGGTAGGCTGAAAACATGATGGCTGTAAACAATCTTATAGAAGAGGCAAAAAAGTGTTACTCTTCTGCGAGACTGTAAGGATGGCAACGAGAGCGATGTCTTAATATTAGTTATGCTGCAATCTTGGCTGTAGTTTCACATAATAAACCGTGCTGTGCGATTCTGTATGCGCTCTAGGAAATATATTATGCAGTTTTCATTACGGGACAAGATTAAACAAGCCCATTCAATCTGGAGGCGAGTGGAAGTGAGCGCTAGTCCGAAGTTACAGTTTGCACCCCAGACACACGGGCATGGCTGAACTCCTTTCAACTCGATTAAGGTGCTATTTATCTCTAGGGAGAACGCCGCGGTGTTTCACGTCAGTTCTTAAAAGTTTTTTTTTTTTTCATGTGAAAGGAGGTCGGTCAGCTATCTGGAGTAATAGCGCTAGTAGTATTAGTAGAACGTTACTGAGAGTTCGAAATAAAGACGAAGACTTCTGCGGCGGGTGGTGTCTTTAATTCACAACTCGAATGGTCATGGCTGTTTCTCTTGAACTGGACACCAGGGATACCTGTGCTGGCGTTCCACTCCCTTATCTTTTGCGCTGTTTCCTTCACTTGTCTTCATGCACCAACTAGCCCGCCAGAAAGCCCTGTCGCATTACGCCAGGTTAAGGTGGATCGCCAGGTCAGAGCTGAGCGGAGCGGCCTCCCACGGCTCATTGGTGCTGTGTGTTTCTATTCGGTATGATTTTGGTCCCCTGCAGCCCATGTCACGTGAAGGAAGTACTCTCGTTTCTAATGCGCTTTACTTCCGACTAAGTGCATTCAATAAATATGTTTTTATTAGTAAATATATTCATTGTTATACTATACAATAGGCGTTCCAGCTCGGTTACATATTTAAATCTAGTATATGCTCTCAAATTAGGCGCCTGACTGCACCATTTTTGTTTGTTTTGAGATCTGTGGTCGCGCACTTCCTTGCATCTCACACGTGCACCTCTACGATGGACGATGCCTACACGCAACCCGCGCAGCCTCGGCGAGCGAGGGGTCAGCCGCCTCTCCAGCCACGAAATTCGTGCAACGAGGCGGAGCCCTGTGTCCTAATAGGACTATGGGAAGAAAATCTGGACTCTCAGAGAGTAGAGGATCACAACGCCAAAGTGATCCACGTATGCAGACGGCACGTATCATTGTAGATACGTGCCGTCTCCGTGCAGACGGCATGGAGAGGTCACGCGAACAAGTTCAGCCGAAAATTGATCACCTGACCCAGTACAGGTAAGCAAAATATTTTCACGTATGCATATAGTACCGTTCAGAGAAGGGAGTTGACAACGGTGAATGCAAAAGACAGTTCTGTTTCTGAAAGACCACACTGATAAATTCAAAGGGGAGATGGTCGGTTATTTTTCACTTGGCGATATAGGCAAAATGTGCTACTAGTTTTCTCCGACTGGCACTCAGAGTTCATTTCTGCACCGTGTTAACCACGATTACCGGCACTACAGATCAGACACTCTCGGCTATTTACACGCATGTGTGATTTTCTCCAGTGGCACAGTAGGAACTATTTACCTCGTGGTAATATTCACCATGAATTAATAGAAGAGTTTCTTCGTTTTTTTTTCGCGATTTCAGCAAAGAAGCACGCGGAAATGTGACGTAACCGAGAAGAACAACATGGACTTATTTCCGGGAACTGCACAGATTGTTCGGCAGCCTGGCCGCAAATGGCAGTTTTCTGTTTCAAGAAAGTGCGTTTCTCGGACGAGACTGTTGAAGAGGTGGGACGCATATTCTCTTTCATCGTAGCATTATTCCGCAGCAAAGTCGTAGCACATTGAGCGTTTGAACCCGCCTTTTATTAGGTGATTTCTTTCTAAAATATGCAAAATTAAGTGTTTCACTGTTATGCACCAGAGAGTGTATGCACTGCTGTCTTAACCACTTGGAGTGTTGTGAACACAAATGTGCTCAGAGTCTATGCAAGTGTTTCCCTGTAAACGCAAGTTTTGCGTATAATTGAGCCTTCGTCATTTCAATCATATTTTTTGTCTACAGTAACCAATTTACACAATTTCTCTCCCCTCTAAGCACGGTATCTTTTTGTAGTCTAACGTGAACTGACCAAGTAGTTCTGTGCTTTCTTTTTATCAGATAATTCACGACATAGAGTCGGGCAGCCAGCTATCATCATCCCACGATGATCTCCCAGCCTCTCGGAAGAACCCTTCACAGCTCGAGAAAACAGTTATCCCGACGTCTCCTGAAGCAGCACTGTCGGAACGGAGCAGAAGTTACCCTGGCCCGGGAAGGACGTTGAACGGAGAGGGTTTCCCAGCCGGAAATATTGCAGGAAGCAGTCCCAGGAAACCAAAGCCAGCTCATCTCAACTCTTAATGAAGCCTCACGAGAGGCAAGTAAATCCTCAAGAAAAGTGAGAGCACCTGCTTGGAGAGTTATTAAAAATAGCCGAAGCTAGTGGCAGCCTCCATTGTACAGTATTGCCTTCATTTAGTGCACTCTAGAGTGGTAAAGGCGCAGCACAACAGCAGCTGGGACCTTTTTCCCACTTACGACTTCCACTTTTCATGAATGCGATAGTTCCTTATACACCTAGTTGTGCCGCCTGCTTCATTTATCCACTGCGGCGACATACAGCTTTTGAGGTGTTCGGAGATGTTATTCGATACGCAACATGCTCGCACACTAATGAGCACCTCCTTGGTGTCACACTATATGCGCTTCATGAGAAACTTGAACCGCACGTTAAGACTTACAAAGGCGTTCTAACAACCTTTCTTGATTTTGACTTCTGTGCTTGGGTAGCAATTGGCTTTATGAGTTATGGCGTCAGGGGAAGCGCTGGCTCGCACAGGACTAGAGGCTGGTCATCAATACTGCCAACTGTAAGGCTTGGCTGCCTAAATTTAGGCCACGCAATGGTTTTCGCCAGGTCCGAGCTCCGAAACACGTGCGAGTCATAACTGCTTCCTCGGGAGCCAAAGTTGGGGCACCGAAACTTGCTCCCCTGGTCCACTAAAACAAGCTCGATCACACTGTACCTGCGTGCAAAATTGATAAGGTAGTAGATAAAGTAGTCGAATGTAGTGCGTTGTTCTTGTTCAAGCGCACCCTCTGCGTTGCTGCATCAACCTCTATACCCATTGACAAAATTTCTGCCATAATCAGGGCGATTTCGCACTTCTTGACGCGTTCGCTCTCGTCACTCACGGTTGAATGGATGACCACTCCCGCAAAAATGTTTTCCGCACAGCTCAGTTCTCGCAAAGCAGCGAACACAGCACGACCAACGTGCAACGACGGTGAAGAACTGGTAGAAGAAGGAACAACAGCGAATTAGCAAACAATGGCAAGCTGAACAGACAAAATCACTATATAAGCAAACATGAGGAGACTTTCTTTTTATTCTTTGAGAAAATTTTGAGTTCTCAAATCATATGCCTCACAAAGATCCTCACAAAATCATAAAGACTAACATTAATGTCCTTGAAAGACTTCACAGCAAAGCTGTTCAGTTTATATTCTCAAAATATCGCACCACTGACTCACAATCTGCTCTGTTGCTTCAACATAACATAGAATCCCTAGAAGCTCAGCGTAGAATACTATTGTTAAGATTTCTCTTTGTATTGAAAGATAACAAACTGCCAATGGCTCCCGATTTGTATCTCCAATCGATAACGTCCACGTCAACAAGAAACAGGCACATTGAATCGTTGAAACCTTACTTTGCCATAACTAACATATTCGAATTTTCTTTTTTTCCCCGCACCGTTACCGAGTAGAATCAGCAACCACCATCATCAATAGTTAGCATTGATGCCTTACAACAGGCAGTTCCTTTAATTATTTTTGTTTTATGACTTGCCTTGTGGTTTTTGTATTGTGCTTATTGTGCCCCTCCTGCCAGGGCCCTTCACTGGGCCTGCAGTATGCTCCAAAAAAATGAATAAATAAATGTCACTTCGGGACCAAAAAAAAAAAGTATTAAAACCATTTCAGCTGTTTTGAACGTTATACATTTATATGTTTTCCCTAAATAAAGAGCTCATAGTGCGCCCCTGGCGGATCCTTTGAGCAGCTCGTTACCGGCCGTGTGACATGGTGACAACTCGTTTGTAGCGAAACCCCCAGGCGCTCTTTAGGTGATGGAAGTTCAAGGGCATTCCAAGTCGGCCGTGTGACAGGGTTATTAGATGGCCTAAACTACGCTTACCTACGGTAGTAACTTTTTCTTTCTGGATTATCCATGAGAGATTAAGTAAAAAACGAACGCCGAGGTACTCATACGATTACGTAAGGGTGACATGATTGTTGGTAAGCGACTAAGTAAATAGGGAATTAGATCATTTGCGACTATATATCATTCATCTGCCTTAATCACTGCTAGAGGACATTTGCCGTCATGATCACCCCTTACTAATACCATCAGGATATTCCTGAAGAGGAATGTGGTCGTTAACATAGCTAATTTTGAGATAAAGATTGCAGTTATCTTCGAGCATTCGAGGTCTAGGTAATGTTTAAGCGTAGACTATTTCTGTAGATTACAAAAAATAATAGGCCTATTATATTACCTTGGGGCACGCCAGATGTCATTTAGGAATGATGAATGATTATAATCAGAAGTAAACTGTTTAAGAGATGATAAAAAGTTTCTTATAAAAGAAAGTGTTAGCGAATCAAGGCGCAAGGATTAGAGTTCTTGACGAGAATGTTGAATTCGATCAAAGGCTTCAGCAATGTCTTGTATTAATGCATTTGATTAGAAGATTGTCGTTTATATTATGAAGCAGCTGATTGGTAAAGTCAATTAGTTGTGTCTCACACGATAGCCTCCTCTTAACCAGGGTTATTTTGAAAAGAAGAAACCTTTTTTTCTTGTAAATGTATACTGGCGTGTGTTTAACTGCGATGATGTACTCGAGAAGTTTGCATAATATAGATGTCAGTGATATCGGGCGACAGTTTGCGACGTTGGCTCGGTCACCGGATTTAAAAGCTGGAATTGCGTTTTCATTTTCCCACTCGTATGCTTGCACCTCTGGAAAGTGGTTGCCGAAAGAAGTGACTGAGCATTAGGCTGCAAATGAGCCAGGGTATATGTTTCGAAATTTTGTAGGGTTATGACACCATATTAAGTGATTTAATGTTACATTGTCATTCAGAGTAATGTCTCTAGGGCACATGTATTTGGTGGTAATAGCCTTCCTTCGAGAACATATTGGTAAAAAAAGTGACAGAATCACAAGCCTCATTAACCAGCCAAAAATGTACAGAAGAAGGAGAAGATGAAATAGTTTTATAAATTTCTTTAAGGAGAGATTGAAGATCGTGAGACACGAACTTATATTTGACATTCTAGAAGGCTAAACAATGTTCTTTATTAGCAACTTTTGTGTTTTCCCATGACGCTGCTGTTGCAAGGCGTTTACTGTGTTGTAGGGTCGTTTGCCTGTTTTTTAAAGGTCTACGAAACGTTCTAGGGTACCATGGCTTGGACAAGTTCTCACGGAAAGATATAGGGGGATATATGTGTTTATTTTTTAAGGTACTTTTTCCTCATGGTAATGGTTTTTCTTTAAGGTAATGGTTGTTATAGGTAAATATGTGTTGGGCCTTAGGTTCATTTGGCGGGAGGTAAATTCTATATTGAGATGGAGTAGTTTACGAGCACTGAAGCTTTCTGAGCAGAGCCGATGTCAGAACAAGATCGAATATGTGAAGGCTGCGCGTAGCTTGGTAAACTAATTAAGGTGATGTCTAAGGTTAGCTCAATGAAGTTAACCGAGACATGAGCCGATGCAGTTAAGGTACTCCAGTTTAAGTTACGGTAACAGAAATTACCGACTCGGTACATGTCGGCTTTTGGCAAGTTAATACTGATATCTATGAAGCTGGCGTTCAAATTGGTTATGAATATTTCTTCATATATCGCGCTACGGTACCATATTCCAAGAAGCGCTCTAAATGATGACGTGAGCAGACCGATAGGATTTGAAGAGGTGGTGAAATGTAAACTGGAAAAAAAGGAATACATTTTTTACAGCGATCAAAACTCCATTATCTCTTTTATGGGTGTGTCATTCCGCTAAATGACCAAATCGGGTACGTCTTCGTCATCTTTATATCTCGGTGCTCAGTCAATGTTAGAACCACTGAATTGCAAACTCCTAGCAATGAGCAGACTTTAGTACGCCCGGGAAAAATGCTACGAACGTTAATGATGGACAAGGAAATTCGAGGATGCCCAGTGTCACCGTAGGAACGCTGGGCATCCTCCGGGTAAGTTGTGTGACTGTCAGAAGCAGCCCGTACATGTCGTACAACGCAGCGTGCTAAAATATGGTTCGTGCACAGTTTATCAACGCGCTGTCTTACCGACCAGGTGTCATACTTTGCAAACACTAGTACCTTTTTTTTGCGGCCAAACATGTTTTGAAGTAAAAATCATCGCGCATCAACAAACTGCGCGTGTTTGAACTTACTGCCTTTCTCTATGATCTGCTATTTTGTCCTCCAAGTGCTTGAACATAACGATAATCGGACTTCATACCGATGTCGCCCAAGCCGATGGGATCTTTCAATTCTTGTTTCAAAAGATTTACTAAGGTGGCTCCACACAAAGCTCGAACACTTCTCTTCCGAGGTAGACCATGTTTCAGACTGGTCGTCAGGAGTACCAAATTAGAACAGATTGAGGAGCTGTTTTTTTTTCTGTGTGATTGCAAAGGTAACTCATTGTCTTTAATCGGTCTTTCATATTTTGAAGCACCCATTCCAGGCAGTTCTGTATAGACGCACCACGGTGGTGTCCTAGTGTTTGAGCAACCGCCTCGCATGCGGGGGGTGCGGGACTCGATCCCCAGTGCCGCCGGGTACCCACCGGTGATACAATGGGTACAAGATTCCCCTGGCCTGCTGCTCGGTTTAATTAGGGTGAAATGCTTGAGAAAAAGATACCTTATGCCATGGCGCTCTTTGGCTGCAGATGCCCTTGGGCCTTAAAAATTCACTATCATTAGTTCTATATCAACGGCGTATCAATGTTTGATTTCTTTGGGTCCATGTTAACATTGATTTAGCGAATCCTGGAAGACAGTTATTTTAGCTTGAAGTCCACTGAGGCCTACCACTCCTTTAGGGAGCGTAGGTTCTTCCCTATTCTCCAATTCAATCCTTGGTCTGCTGCGATGGCTCAGTGGTTATACGTTCGGCTGAACCCGGCCGCGGCGGTAGGATTTAGCTGGAGGCACAATTCTAGAGGCCCGTGTACTCTTTGATGTCAGTACACGTTCAAAAAGCACAGGAGGTCGAAATTTCCGGAGCCCTTCACTACTGCGTCTCTCATAGCATGAGTCGCTTTGGGACGCCAAGCCTCTATAAGCCATAAATCATCACATTGAATCGTCTGTACAAGTACAAGTGCAGTTGAAAGGACGCTCTCTTGAATACTACCTGAAGGACCGGAATTTATTCTACGTACTCAAAAAGCGCCTACAGCATGCTGTTCATTAACAGTGGTATTATTTCCTGCAGCACGCGAGGACATGCGTCCACTGTCTAGGGCACGACACCACCAACCGAAAAAGATTTCAGCTTTTAGAAGCTAAGCCTTCAAGGCAACTGACCGGAAAGAACCGGAAGGGTGTGCCCAAAGAAAACAGTCTCCGGATGCAACTTGTATTCCTCATTGACAGCGCTACTAGTGTGGTTGGGCATGTACATTGCACCAGTTGCCAATCGATCTGGCAATGCTCATCAAGAAATGGCGGTCTCGTCCAATTCTTTTGGCTGGGAAGGATGCGGAAGCGCATGAATGCGCAGTAGGCGCATCACAACAGAAACCAAGGAGCAGGAAAACCTGCAAGAGCACGAAAGCTGATCGCTTCATGCTGAGAGAGGTGTCATGGGAAACTCCTAAAGGTGGCGGTTGTGGGTGACAATTCGATATGCACAGTGCAGTTTTTTTTAATGTATTCATTAAATCAAGACGGTCTGTGCGTCTCTTGATTAAAAAATGTCCCAATAAGAGGGGACAAATGAAATCATTCTTTATTACGCTTATGATTACTTGCCTCAGAGACACTTTATTCTGACCGCAAATGATTTTTGTAGTACTTTCCTACATGCAGATGTCGCTCAAGTGAAATATGTGTCCAACGAAAGTTTTACACATCTTCGACATAAAGTGCGCAAATACACGAGGCGAGCGAACACGAGATACAAGCACTTGCTTGTCGTTTTCACTCACCTAACACCGTCTGCGGGCTTGTTGGTTGCGATCCATACGCATCAGCAGCGCGAACACAAAATAGGAAGGAGGAGAGAAGCGCTCTCTTCTCCTCCTTCCTGTTTTGTGTTCGCGCGGATGATACATATGGATCACTCGCCTGTAGCGTTTTGGGCATTTTATATCAACATATTTCATTTGTTGCTTTTATGGCGTCACAAAGCAACTCAGGCTATGGCCTTGTTTACATGAACCCGGTAGCGTCGGGTCGAGTCAGGAGATCGAGTTGAGTGAGGCCAACCCAACTCGATTACTATCTGTTTACATGAACTCGATACTAGCGAGTCAACTATCGAGGCGCGCCCTGCCAGGCACGAACGCACGAGTAGTAAACCGGCTCCTGCTTCCGTTCTTCCTTGTGGAAGATGCTTTCTCTGAGCGTGGTTTGTAATTTAGTTGAGAGTTGACACGTTTAAGGGAGTTTCGAGAGTTTGGTGAAGCTTGGATGAGTACTCACAACGAGAGTCCAGCAGACGAGATTGAGTCTGTCTACGAAGAGAGTTCGGCACTGCGCCGTTTTTTTTTAAGTGTACCTACACATGACAGCAGCCGTCAGTCGTCCTTCGAGAGTTCACCATGCGCGAGAGTGTCTCTTGGTGACTCCCGATACTGAAGCAGCGTCAGCCTTTTGGTCCCGGCGAGTCGAAGACTGTACGGCTACGCAGAAGTGGTGTGACCCTTTTCTCCGGCATCCCATCCCAGAAGATCCGAGCACCGGACGGAGGGAAATTATGTACCAATTAGAAAACTGTTGGGTACCTGGCGGCGCTGGGGATCGAACCTAGCACCTCCCGAATTCGAGGCGGATGCTCTACCATGGCATGAACCCAGTAACCAGTTTTCAACCTTAAAACTCGACTCAAAGCATCCCTGTCGGGTCTATGTAAGCGCTTAGGCAGACACCGTAGTGGAATGCTCCGAAAAATATCGACCATATGATGTTTTAACCTACATTGACAGTTTACGGGCAACTGGAATTTCGCCTTCCACCGAGGCTGGTATCGAATCCGTGTACTTAGAGTCAGCAGCCAAGCATCTTAATCACTGAGCCACTGCGGCACCTTTTATATCAACCATGTTTTATGATATCTGATCTCACAAATCTGACGCATTGTTTCATGTACCACTCTAACAGTGTTCGACTTTTGCCAGCATTTCTTGCCGCAGATTCTGTACTGATATTGTACAAGTCGCATCACTGTCACTATGAGCCTCACTAAGGCCACTCCGGGGCAAAGGCTTCTCCCAAATCAATCAAGTTAACACTGTCCTATGCCAGCTGCAAGCCACTTCATCCCCGCAAACTTATCTCATCTGCTCACCTAACTTTCTGGCGGCCAATGCTAGGCTTAGCTTCGCTTGGTACTCAGACCGTTACGCGAACAGCTATCGGTTATCTTGCCTTCGCATTACATTTCCTGCTCAAGCCCACTTCTTTATTTCAACTACGAATTCATTAACGCACGTTTGCTTCCTAACCCACTCTGCCCTCTTCCTCTCTCTTCACGTTACATCTATCATTTTTCTTTCCATAGGCCGCTGCGTTGCTCTTATAGATAATTGATTAAAAAGTAGAAGAAAAAAAAAACAACATAAGCGAGGTCTTTCAGATATGCAGCCCTGCCCACTCCATCGCATTCTTACTTGGCTTTCTATGCCCTCTGAAGACTAAGTTAGACGGAACATCGCACTCGTGAAAATAGAGCATTGGACTGCCGCCTCCATACTGCGCTTGGTACAGCACCGTGCGCCCAGAGTTTCGGTCCCACTGGCAGCATCTGGTTGTCTTTTACGAGAAGCTTAAGTGCCCCATGAGGCACCGAAAACTGAAATCCTGAAGTCCAAAACCTGTACGGCGTCATCCCACCGCACACTTTGACCAATTAATTCGAATTTAAAGCCGAATGGCCTAAATTGTCTCGAAGATGCGGTACGCAAAAATGTGTCATGTCTTTCCTTATCGACTGCAGTGGTGATTACCGTTAAATAAAAAAAATTTGCTGCGCTTCACTACTGTTGAACCTTGTTGAAAGGAAAATCTCTGGTGTTTAGCTGTGTCTGGCAGTGGTGACACTGGTTGTGAGCTATGTCTACATGCGGCTTGGCGTCTGTAAATTTCAGTGCGTTCCGGACAATTGCCAGCACCAGAGCTCGTCGAAGCGTCTGCGTCTTCATTCCCGTGCATGCTGCCACCGTCTGTGACGAGAGCAGTCTCGGTAGCCGCCTTTCAACGCGCCTATTGAATTCATGCGAAGTCACGTGGCTTGCATTGTGTTATAACGCGTAGGACATCATAAGTTCAGGAATTGTTTTTCTTACATTTCGCTCTATTCTTTTTCAAGATCAAGCTTAAGGTCACGTCACGTGTCCACCTCTTGTAGTTATGTTGCTATGCCAACATACATTTCAACTGATTAATTACGGTACTTTCTCTGTCTAATTAGTGCTATTTATTTAGGCCAAAATTTCTGCTTCGACATGCGGACATTCTTATCTTTACCACTAATTATGTTAATTATTATACTATGACTTCATGATAGCTCACCACACTAACTAGTGCACGCCTATACACTATTTTATTTTAGCTATCCAGCGGAGCTACGCTGCGGTGATGCGCGGTGCTCGGCGTAGCGATCACCTTTTTCGATAGCAGATGCTAGCGATGCCTTTGCTAACCGCCACTTGAGGCTCCGGCGACCCGCAGCGAAACTTCCGTCCGGAATAGCGTAGTACAGCTTTCGCTCCCTAGGAGGTGCAAATATCTAATTGTAGACCTTGACAGGTATGATGTCACAAAACTGGTCACTAGGAGGTGGGAGCTTGGAGTCACTCGCAGCCACTCGGAACCGGTCGGAATAAATCAGCACATGGAGCGCCCGCTCTTGCCAGCTCTTTTCCAAATATTCGGTGCGCCCGAATGTTTCATGGAACTACTTTGCGTCATCTTACACAAGCGGGGAAGAAGCGTGCCGTGGCTGCTGAATAGAAGCGACAGTCTCGTCATAATACCGCGGTTCATTGACGTGACCTAGCAGCTTCACAATGTGATCCGTCAAAAAATACGCCAAAAGCACCTGTTGGACCCCGAGCTGAGGTAGCGCAAAGATTAAGGCAGACGTGGGAAGCCCGAGGGCGCAGCGGAGACGAGACGCATGAATGAGTTGCCCTAACATTCCTTCTGCTATCGCTAAACGTTTGGTTCGATTTATTGGGGTTTAACGTTCCGAAGCAACTCAGGCTATGAGAGACGCCGTACTGAAGGGCTCAGGAAATTTCCACCACCTGGGGTTCTTTAACGTGCATTGACACATCGCACAGCACACAGGCCTCTAGAATTTCGCCTCCATCGAAATTCAGCCGCCGCGGCCGGGACCGAAGCCTCGTCTCTCTGGTCAGCAGCCGAGCGCCATAAGCACTGAGCCACCGCGGCGGGGTGCTGAATGTTCCGTCTTTGCCAAAAGGAACCGAGCAGCCGAGCGACGGCGCTGCTTACTTTGGCGCGGGGCGCTGCTTCACGGCGGCGAGTGTTACTTGCCTGACATAAGCCATCGCCCTCGCTCAGTATGGCAGCGCTGCAAGCTTATCATCCAGCCAAGGAGGGCAGGAGCTCGGGCTTACGTGAGCCAGTTTACACTCGCAGCCGGGGAGCAGCGCGCCGCGCCGGGCTGCCGCTCGGCTGCTGAGAGCCCGCTCCCGTTGCCGTCGCGGCTGCTCGATAACTTTTTGCAAACGCGTTACGCCTGGTCGTTGCTGTGTGTTTTTTCCTTCTTTCTAATCAGTTTTTTTTTTTCAGCCATAAAATGATTCGACTGATAGTTTCCTATTTCTCAACAAAAGCGCATATTAAACAAAAAAAGTTAAACATTCCCCCTATTTTTTCCTGGGTTTCTTTGACTGTTGGCCATCCTAATAAATATTTCATAACGAGCCCCTCATTTCCATACCGTTAGATGTTTCGAAAAGTTCCTACCAAACAATGCGCAGGCAAAAAGCAATACCCAGCCATGAATATTCCAAGCTTGCATCCGCTGCAACTCGCTCAGCTCCGCACCATCGTCCTTCTCTGCTGAGCAGAAAAATTTTCTGCAGGCACTCTGCAACCCCGCCGTCGATTACTGCAAATTTTTGGCTTATGCAGCGGGAACTCGTATAGGGTCTTCAGTTACACTGATGCTGTTGTGAGATATTTCAAGCCTCTTTTGATCGGCGCCTTAAAGCCAGTCTGTATGAGTTCGGTGTTACAAGTGTTGTCAGATACGTCGATGACAATGTTGTCCTTCTTGATATACCTTTTAAGTGTAATCTACAGACTGCTATCTAGACATAGATGCTGAGTGCTTTCGAAGAAGTTTCGAAGGGTCTGAGATTACTCCTCAGCGTACAGGCAGACAGAGCATTCAGTTTCTTGATTTACAGCTTTTCTTTTTGAACACGCATGTCTGCTGGATGTGTTATTTCCTTTCCAAAGAGTTCAAGTTGCCCTATGATAGCTCCCACTCAAAGCTGTGAAACATGGAATTTTTTCTTTGTGTATGCAGTCAGACTTGGACAAGTCATACCCGCACAAGATGGGCGTGAGCTTTTGTCAGCTTTACAGATTATTAACCGCAGGCTACACAGCTACATCAGAAGATGAGAACACATCACCGTGCAAAGCATGCCCTCCGTAAGCCTGTACAGGTTTCACCTTATGTATATAGGCTTTCACACAATTTGAAAAAAGTTAATGGTGTATGTGGGTTTAACATCCCAAAGCGCTCCTGGCTATGAGGGACGCTGTAGTGAAGGGCTACGGAAATTTCGACCACCTGGGCTTCTTTAGCGTGCACTGACATCGCACAGTAAGAATTTGTCTAGAATTTCCTCTAGAATTGCTAGGCCTTTAGAATTTCCTCTCCATCGAAATTCGACCGTCGCGGCCGGGATCGAACCCGAGTCTTTCGGGTCAGTAGCCGAGAGCCATAACCACAGAGCCACCGCGGCGGCTGAACTTGAAAAAGGTGGCTTCTAGACATGGTGTACAAATAGCTGTCTCAGCTCCGTGTCAGTTTGCTAGTGTTGGCAGAATGGCATCCAAAGAACGTGTAAGAAAGGCGTGTAACATCAAGCGTCAAACTGAATTCACAGAATTCTCATCCAGTGTGGTATATGAGATTCCGTTGACATGCAGGAATGTATATGTGGGGCAAACGGGGAGGTAATTCAATGAACGCGCTTTTGAGCGTAATTTTACCCTCAAGAACAGTTGAAATTTCTGCTTCCCGTCACATTGTCAGCAGTGTAAGGAATGTAGACCGAAACTACACGAAACGGCCTTTTTAGCGAGGATAATTAAACCTTTTTTAATTTTTGAACGAAAAGACCGTCTCTTTTACTCTCAGAAAAAAAAAATCTGCTGTTTTAAATGATTAAGTATAGTCTGTTCAAACTCTTCTTTAAGCTTCCCGTGTTTTATGGTATTTTAATGCCCTTTTTTCTTGTCACCCTACACACGGCTTCCGTTATTCTTATGCCTTCTGTCCGTTGTTGATTTAGCAGTCATATTTTTCATGTGCGTCATGTTTTTATCCTGTGTAGTCTTGTGATTTCTTCGTGCAATATTACAGACCCATTGGTGTGCGGAGGTAATCTGTGGCTTAGCGTTTCGTTTATATCTGTCCTGACTCCAGCCAGTTTTGTTGCTTGTTTATTTAATTTGTTTATTTAATTACTTCGTTCCTATCAGGGCCGTTGAGACGTTACAGATAGAAGTGGTAAGTACACTTATACAAAATCAAATACAATAAGGAGAGTTATCAACACAGGTGAAGAAGAAGCGCAGATTTGAAAGCTTCTGGTTCTGAGATGGAGACGATGCAGGCGGGCAGGTGGCTCCAGTCATGAGCTGATCTTGGGACGAAAAGAATAAAAGTACTGCTTAGTTCTGCAACTTGGCACACTCACTTTGAGTCGGTGATCAATACGAGATGATACATAACTTGGAGCACTGAAAATACTTTCTTTTAGCCATTGATTTGTGTAATACATTTTGTGCAAAGTGAAAAGTCTAGGAAGATGAACCCGCCGTGAAAGATCTGGAACGTCTAGAGTTCTCTTCATGAGTGTGACGCTAGACGAACGCGAGTAGTTACTCAAGATAAAACGAGGTGAACGATTTTAAACTGATTCTAAAGTTTTAATCAGTGATTTGATGTTAGGGTCCCATATACAGAAGACGCATGTTCTACTTTAGATCGGACGACCGTTTTGTACAGAAGTAGTTTTAAACTAACCGGGGAGCAAGTGAATAGTTACGGCGAAGGAAACCAAGCATGCGATCCATGAGAGGTCATTGGTAATGTATACGCCAAGATACTTATATGCAGAAAGAAAAGCTACGGGAGAGCCATTTAGAATATATCGATGCGAGTTAGCCTTGCACGGTATTCGTGTTACTTTCATTGCTTTACATTTAGATACATTAGGCTTCATTAGCCAAGTGTCGCGCCAAGCAAAAATGTTATTAATGTCAGATTGAGGAACCAAGGTATCAGATGGGTTGAAAATTTCTCTGTATATTACAAAGTCTTCAGCGAACAGTCTGATAGATGGTGTTATGAGATCAGGAAGATCATTAATATAGATTATCAAAAGGAGAGGTCTTAGAACCGATCCTTGAGGAACGCTCGATGTTACTTTAGAAAGATTCGAATCATGGTCATTAACTGTTACATACTGAGTACGACCGGCCAAAAAACATTCAATCCATTTTTACAACAGAATCCATGTTTAGTTTGCTGAGTTTGAGAGGTAGAAGAGGGTGAGACATGGTATCAAAGACTATAGCGAAGTCAATGAATATGCAATCAACTATCGAAGAACGATCCAGAGCGGCAAAAATGTCATTACTAAGTGCGATTAACTTTGTTTCACATTAATGATTTTTTCGAAACACATGTTGATGGGCTGTAAAAAAAGAATTGGACTAAAGGTGACTCATGAAGGCAGAATAGATTACATGTTAAAGTAATTTGCATAGAATAGTAGTTAATGAAATTGGTCTGTAGTTTATAGGGCTCTGAAGATCACCGGACTTGTGTACTGGAACCACCTTGCCCACCTTCCAGTCGTCAGGGAGCATGCCAGCCTGCAATGGTTGAGTAAAAATTTCGGGCAACATAAGTGAAGAATAACTAACAGTGATTTTCAACATCTTGTTGCTGATACCATCGCCACCTGCCGAAGGTGACATTTTAGCATTATCAATAAGTTTTTGATTTCCCTTCCAATCAATGGTGAGGCATCCATCAATTGGGAGTCAAAGGCAGGCATGCCGGGCAAAGTAACTGCAGTAGTTGTTACCAAACATAGAGAAAATGTACGATTCAATAATGTGCAACATTTTTTTAGTTGGTCCAGGGCACCTTGGTTATCTTTCAGTGTCATATCTTTTTTTGGTTTCACATTAAGGATAGTCCAGAACTTGCGTGGGTTAGTAATCAGTAGTCTAGGCAAGGTATTTTGACAAAAGTTCCGTTTCACGCTAAAAAGGTCGTTTTTGTATTGCGCTGCCACAGAACGATAAGCATTTCATCTCTCTGTAGAGTTAGGTGCCGTGCAGCGATGAAAGATGCGTTTTTTTTGTTTAGCAGTCGCCTCAAGGAAACACTTAACCATGTTGAACATTTAGTGCACGTTATTCTACGAAGTGGGATGTACTTATCACTGAGGGCTTCCAGTTTGTCTTTAAAAAGAGGCCAGTTATCGTGCAGTGAACGTTCCCAAAATCTGGAGAAAAAAAATGTCAGCAAACTTTTCTAGTTCGGTGTTACTTGCAGAATGATTTCCTATTTTGTAATCCCGAATTACCTTATGCAATGACGAAGAAGTGCCCGCGCGGCAGCGGGACTGCTCTCGGCGAGCGCGTGCCTCCTGATGGCGCCGCTGGAACCGCTGACTGCCGGTGAACGCAGTTCCGCGCTTATTGCTTTGTGCTGTGCTGTGTTTTGTTTTCTGTGCCCGAAAAACCCATTACAAGTGGTGGAGGTGGACTCTGATCCCGTCCTGGAGCTGAGAAACGGCACCGTTACCACCCAGATGCCCAGAGACAGAGCACCGCCGCCACCGCCGCCGCCATCGGTACCGCCAGCAGCTGTTATCTGCGCTGGCATGCCTCGGCAGCAGGACCCAGCTGTGTTCAGCGGCACCGGCGACAATGATATGGAAGATTGGCTGGCATCTTACGAGCGGGTAAGCACGCACAAACGCTGGGACGATACCATGAAGCTCAATAACGTCATATTCTACCTCGCTGACGTCGCCAACCTCTGGTTCCGCAACCATGAAGCGTACATCACCAACTGGTCGGCTTTCAAAACAAGCTTCGCGGAGGTATTTGGCCGTCCTGGTGTGCGCAAGCTCCGCTCTGAACAGCGCTTTCGAGAGCGGGCGCAGCTCCCGGGTGAGACGTTCACCAGCTACGTGGAAGACGTCGTAGACCTATGCAAGCGCGTGAACTCTGAAATGTCTGAGGCCGACAAAATCAGGCACATTATGAAAGGCATCGACGAGGACTCCTTTCAAATGCTTCTTGCCAGGCAGCCCGACACCGTTGCCTCTGTCATCAGCTTGTGCCAGAGCTACGAGGAGCTCCACAAGCAACGCGTCCTCGCTCGTCGCCCTATACGGCAGGCTGAGATACTATTCGTTGATGGTGTGGTCGCTGGAGAGCCTGAGTTCATGCAGGAAGTGAAACGGTTCATCCGTGAAAAAGTTGCACGTCAACTCGCGCTCGTGCATGCGCCTCCAGCTGCGTCACCAGCACTTCCGCCGGCCTTTCCACAGACCATCCAGGCACAGGTCGCAGACGCCCTGCAGATCGCGGATGCCGTGCCACCCGTCCCTCAACAGGCAGTGGCTGCCCCGCTTACCTACCCCGCCGTCCTGTCCCGCCCGGCTCCTCATCCCTCGGGGAATTTCTCCGACGCCACAGCAGCTCCGCCGCCTTTGGCACCGCGACCTGTTCGGTCGTATCGGGTTCCCGCCCCACCATCTTTGCCGCGCACGGCGCTGGCCCCCCTTCCCTACGGTCGCCCATGGCGCACTTGCGACAACAGGCCCATTTGTTTTGCCTGTGGCATTGCCGGACATGTCGCCCGCTACTGCCGCCATCATACCTATTCGCATACTGACGTCATGACGCCATCAGCATACGGACCTTACACGCAGTACTACCGCATGCAGCCTAGTTCGCCGCCATCTTCGTTCAGAATTGACAATCAGTCCGCAACGCCGCACCGCTCCCATTCCCCGCGGCGCCGTTCCATCTCCCCGAAGGGCCGCCGCGTCAGCCCCAACGAAGCGGAAAACTAGTGAGCGCAGTTCTAGGGCAAGAGCTGCGCCTTCGGCGAACTTTACAAGGCCTCTGATGTCCCCCGCCAATGTCGTTGATATAGTAGTAGATAGTGTTGTGACGTGTGCCTTGATTGACACCGGAGTAGCCGTATCAGTTATGGACGCGAAATTTTGCCGCCGCATCAAGAAAGTTCTGACGCCATTCCCTGATATTTTGCTCCGTACTGCTGACGCCCAGCAAATTCAGCCGCTGGCCGCTTGCACTGCACAAGTTGCTATTCAAGACGTCATCTACGCAATTGAGTTCGTGGTACTCTATTCCTGCTCACATGACGTCATTCTTGGGTGGGACTTTCTGTCGGAACACTCTGCTGTCGTCGACTGCGCCCGTGCTGAAGTCAGTCGCTCTGTCCTACCCGACGACTCCGGAGCCGAAAAACCCGAGTATCCAGACAAGCTTATTCTTTCCCATGATGTCGAACTTCCTGCTTCTTCGTCCGTTGTAGTCTTCCTGTCCTGTGTCTCTCCAGCCGACCCACCCGACACGCCTGTTCTCTTTACTCCCTCGGAATTCTTCGTTCGCCGCAGAAACCTACCGCTTCGCTTCGCTGTCCTCACGGTGACTTCCGGAAGAGCAACCATGCTCATCAGCAATCATCTACCCTCTCCTTTAGCTCTGCGTCGTGGTGAATGCATTGGCTGCGTAGCATCGGCTGAACTCCTACAAGTCGTCGACGACGTCGAGGCCGCTTCTACACCGTCGGTCGATGCTCTCACCTTGGCTCCCCCGTCACGCCGACCCCCCTCTATTGTCTTGTACAGTGCCATCGATTGAGACCTTCATTCGACGTGCCGTGACCAGCTGTTCGCCCTTCTGTGCAAATTTAATTCGTCTTTTGATGCTTGCCAAACTTCACTCGGCCGTGCCTCCGCTGTTACACATACCATCGATACTGGCACCCATCCTCCTCTGCGCCAGCGACCATATCACGTGTCAGCTTCGGAGCGTCGAGTCATCACCGAGCAAGTGGACGACATGTTAGAGCGCGGAATTATACAGCCCTCAAAGGGCCCATGGTCTTCCCCGGTCGTTCTCGTTCGAAAGAAAGACGGCTTTATCCGATTTTGCGTGAATTACCGACGGCTGAACACTGTAACCCGGAAAGACGTTTATCCTCTGCCACGCATAGATGACGCCCTCGATTGCCTGCAAGGGGCAGAATTTTTTTCGTCGCTCGATCTGAGACCTGGTTATTGGCAAATACCCATGGCCGAAGATAACCGCGAAAAAACAGCCTTCGTCACGCCTGATGGGTTATATGAGCTTAATGTGATGCCATTTTGGCTTTGCAATGCCCCTGCAACATTCGAAAGAATTATGGATAACGTTCTGTGTGGCCTCCGCTGGAAGACGTGCCTCGGCTATCTTGACGGCGTAGTCGTGTTTTCGGTCGACTTCTCGACTCATCTGACTCGTTTGCGCCAAGTGCTGACTTCCCTCAGCACCGCAGGGCGGCAATTAAATTTGAAAACATGCCATTTCGGAGCTCGCCAACTGACCATCCTCGGCCACGTCGTCTCAAAAGAGGTCATCCTTCCGGATCCCACAAACCTTCGTGCGGTTGCCGAGTTTCCGAAGCCGTCCACGCCCAAAGAACTGCGCAGTTTCATTGGCCTATGCTCATCTTTTCGGCGCTTCATGCGGAATTTCGCCACCATCATTTCTCCTTTGACACGACTTCAAGCCCAAAGTCCCTTGTCGTCTTGGTGCCTCAAATGTTATGATGATTTCACTACAATGCGCCGGCTCCTTACTTCATCACCGATACTTCACCATTACGAACCGAACACTCCAACGGAGATCCACACGGATGCTAGTTGCATCGGCATCGGCGCTGTGCTTGCACAACGGAAGCCTGGATTTCATGAATATGTTGTCGCCTATGCCAGCCGCACGTTGTCCAAAGCCGAGATCAATTACTCCGTGTCCGAAAAAGAATGTTTGGCCATTTTGTGGGAAATAACCAAATTTCGACCATATCTCTACGGCCGTCCATTCGACGTAGTCACCGACCACCATGCTTTATGCTGGCTGTCGTCCTTGAAGGATCCATCAGGTCGACTTGGTTGTTGGGCTCTTCGCCTTCAGGAGTACGACATCCGAGTCATCTACCGTTCCGGACGCAAGCACTATGACGTCGACGCCCTCTCCCGGTCACCGCTACTTGCCGACGATGCGACCCTCTCTGGCACTGAACCCGTGCTCCATTCGTTACGCCCTCCAAACATGCATCTGGAGCAGCGCAAAGATGCCTCGATAACCTCTCTCGTGCATTTCCTTCCCGGCCGCACTACACCAGCGCCCTCCCGCTCCCTTCGTCGTCAAGTCCGCCACTTCACTCTTCAAGACGGTCTTCTTTATCGCCGTAATTACATGCCACATGGTCGAAGATGGCTACTTGTCAAACCTCGCCACTTACGCACTGAAGTCTGCGCATCTTTTCATGCCGAAGTCCAGAACGCTCATGCTGGTCTCTTAAAAACCTACACGCGACTTCGGCACCGGTACTACTGGCGCGGCATGTACACCTTTCTGCGAAAGTACATTCGCTCATGCCTCGACTGTCAACGCCGCAAGTCACCATCGCAGCACCTTTCCGGATCATTGCAGCCTTTACCTTGCCCTGCACGTCCGTTTTATCGTGCGGGCATCGACCTTTATGGGCATCTGGCGCCTTCTACTTCTGGTCACCGTTGGACTGTCGTCGCCGTCGACCATCTTACGCGCTATGCCGAGACGCCCGCTCTTTCGGCGGCTACAGCCAGGGACGTAGCTTTTTTCATTCTGCGCAATCTCGTACTTCGCCGTGGTGCTCCTCGCGAGCTTCTTAGCGACCATGGCCGCGTATTTTTATCAGATGTTGTCCAGGCGCTCCTACAAGCATGCCGCGTAATTCACAGAACAAGCACGGCGTACCATCCTCAGACGAATGGGCTGACCGAAAGGTTTAACCGGATGCTCGGTGACATGCTCACCATGTATGTCACTCCCGACCACTCCAACTGGGACCTCGTACTCCCATTTGTGACATACGCCTATAATACCGCCGTCCAGTCTACTACTGGGTTTTCGCCATTCTTCCTTCTTTATGGACGCCAAACTACCTGCCTGCTTGACAGCATCCTCCCCTACCATCCTGATGCCTCTGACTGCTCCCCTGCTTCTGAAATAGCCCAGTATGCCGAAGAATGCCGCCAACTAGCCCGATCTCTCACGTCCCACGATCAACATCTTCAGAAAGACCGCCGTGATTCAGGTGAACCCTTTGCCCCCCTACCGGCCGGCTCCCTTGTTTGGCTATGAGTCCCTTATGGTCCTCCTGGCGTGTCGTCCAAGTTCCTCACCAAATATCACGGCCCCTACCGTGTTGTCTGCCAGAGTTCCCCCGTTAACTACCTTGTGGAACCGTTGACGCCCTCCTCTGACCACCGCCGCCGTGGCCGTGAAACCGTTCACATCAGCCGTCTCAAGCCTTACCACGAACCCGTGATGTGTACCACGCCGTGAGTCGCCAGGATGGCTCCTCCTTTGCCAGGGGCCATTGTAATGACGAAGAAGTGCCCGCGCGGCAGCGGGACTGCTCTGGGCGAGCGCGTGCCTCCTGTTGGTGCTGTTGGAACCGCTGACTGTCGGTGAACGCCGTCCCGCGCTTATTGCTTTGTGCTGTGCTGTGTTTTGTGTTCTGTGCCCGAAAAACCCATTACACTTACAATATTTTACTGGGCGGGGTGCACGTGACGGTAGAGTGAAACTGATAACTGAATGGTCGCTTAGTCCAGGCAGAAGTGTAAGAGATGGAACTCAATCAGCGCAGGATGCTAGAACAAGGTCCAGAATGTTGGCAGTGGATGATGTAATTCGAGCTGACTCTTTCACAAGTTGGCAGAGGTTAAATGATGAACATAAGCCAAGGAAGGTTAGCGATTCTGAAGAAGAAACAAGTTCCCGAAGAAACAAGTTTTACAACTCAAACAGAGCGTCTTCGCATTGCCGGCTACAAGTCATCCCTGATGGTGGGAGCCGCGGAATCATTATTCAAAAAGTTGAAGAACCCAGGCAGAGCGGCCACATCACAGGAACCTTCAAGAGAAAAGAAATTTGAGGTTGTTCCATACATACACAAGGTTTCACACAACCTTAAAAAGGTGTCTACGAAGCATGGTGTCAGCATGGTTTTTACGGCACCTTGTAAACTGTCAACACTATGCCCGATGGTTGGCAGGGTGCAATCAGAAAGAATAGTCTGTTGCATAAAACACCAAAATCCTTTCATCCCATGTGCAGTAGGCGTGATCTACCAAATAAACTTCACCTGTGGTCAGTTTTATGTTGGACAAACCGGCAGGTGCAAAAATGAGAGACTAAGAGAACACTCAAACTCTCTCAAGAACCGCACTGGGGAGCACCTGCCGGCGCACTGCAAAGAATTTGGCTGTTTCCCGCTCTTCAGCGGTACACTTATTTTAGGCCGCAGGTGGGCTCGGTGGCTGTGCAACCGCACAGTCTAACCCTTTCGCCTTCATCATGCAGATTTTTCTGTTCATCGTTCGCGTGGCCATCGCCGCCCTGCTGTCTGCGCGCCCTGGAACCGCAGTGTTTTCCGCGCATGCCGATGCCAGCAGCAACAACAGCCCCTGCTGCAACACCGCAGCCATCATCTCTCCATTTCCCGGACCGCCTCTTGGGCAGCACTGGACACTACCTTACCCCTGGCAAGCGGAACTGCGAGCGACATCAACAGCGGAAGCTATAAAGGAGCAACGTCCGTCCGCGCCACTCTGTGGGCTCGGTGGCTGTGCAACCGCACAGTCTAACCCTTTCGCCTTCATCATGCAGATTTTTCTGTTCATCGTTCGCGTGGCCATCCCCGCCCTGCTGTCTGCGCGCCCTGGAACCACAGTGTTTTCCGCGCATGCCGATGCCAGCAGCAACAACAGCCCCTGCTGCAACACCGCAGCCATCATCTCTCCATTTCCCGGACCGCCCCTTGGGCAGCACTGGACACTACCTTACCCCTGGCAAGCGGAACTGCGAGCGACATCAACAGCGGAAGCTATAAAGGAGCAACGCCCGTCCGCGCCACTCTGTGGGCTCGGTGGCTGTGCAACCGCACAGTCTAACCCTTTCGCCTTCATCATGCAGGTTGGTAACTTCTACAGTCTATTTGCTAAGAAAACTAGCAATTATCTCTTACTACAGCTACTGAGCCCACAGAGCTGTGTCTGTATTGGTGTTGAATGCGTTCAGGTTGTTCGATCCTTGTTACTTTTGGCTGGGGATATTGAAACAAACCCGGGACCTGATTTTGAAACCGTGCTTGCTGAGCTAAAGAAACTGTCTTCCGGGCAATCTACACTTCTCTCAGAGATACAAGACATGAAAAAACAACTTACGGCTAATGACACGGCAATCGCAGACTTAACAGCACGCATGTGTATCCTTGAGGCACAAAACCAACTTATCACTGAGCTGCAGTCGCGACTAGACTCGATGGAGACAGCGACAACAGAAATGTGTGCTCATATAAAAAACCTTGAGGCTCGTGTTGACGACGCTGAGAACCGGTCACGTCGAAAAAATGTAATATTTTATGGTATCCCTGATAATGACCCCGCAGAAACTTACACACAATCTGAGGAAGCTGTAATCCATCTTTGTTCCACTACCTTAGATATAACAGTTGCTTCAAACGATATCGAGCGCGCCCATCGCCTCGGCCGTCACACAGCTGGAAAAACCAGACCAATAATCGCAAAATTTCACTCCCACAAAACTAAGCTGGGAATTCTGTCTAATGGAAAAAAATTCAAAGATACTGTATATAGCGCCGGTGAAGACTTCTCGCCTGCCGTTAGGAAGGCCCGAAAACAGCTTATCACCTTTGCAAAAACCAAATCTACAGCTTATAAACTGAGCTATAAAACCTTGTTTATCGGTCGCGCACGGTACGTTTATGACGAATCCTCGGAAACTGTTAAGGAAATATCATAGCAGCCATCTAGAAAAAGCACCCCACAGCCTCACCCCACGCCCGCGTCCCGGCAGTCACCTCAGTCTACTCTTTCTTTTTCCGTACTTTTCACTAATGTCCGCAGTTTCATTTCTAAGCGGGAAGAAATCTCGAGTCTTGTTCGTTCGTCCAATAGCAACATCTTCGTACTAACTGAAACGTGGCTGACTAGCGAAATTAACGACAATGAAGTCCTGGCAGACTTATCTAACTTTAAGCTTTTTCGTAAGGACCGTCAGGGGTCTCGTGGCGGAGGAGTGCTCATTGGTTTTTCTAATGATTTAGCATTTTCAATCATTTCCATTTCGTCTGATCTAGAAATAATGTGGCTTTTCTGCCGTTGTCCTCCTCAGTCGGTTCTTCTCGGTGTTTGTTACAGGCCCCCGCATTGTACTCCGGACTTTTCAGAGAAACTTACTAACTTGCTGTGTGAACTTACTGCTAAATATCAAAAGTCGCATATACTTCTCTTTGGTGATTTTAATTTCCCGGATATTGACTGGAGTACTTGTGATAACGCAGCAAGTCGGCCGACACGCCCACATGTGTATCTGGCGCGACCATCGCTGAGCGTGAACCGTGTGACGTCACCTATCAGTATATATGTACGCCTGCTTGGAATAAAGGGATCCCATTTCCCTGGCATGCCTTGGTCTTGACGTTATAACAATTGGCGACGAGGCGGTCTACGCGCCTACGTAGGCAACGGCCGATCGAGCAGCAGGCGAGGAGGACCCTCGTCCAGCGAGCGTTCGCGGGGAAAGTACGTGCTCTTGGGGTACGACTACCGCCTACAGACGCTCACGGACGCCGTCAGCTACGTTTGTGCTCCTCGCAGGACAGCATCGCTCAAGCGGCCACCGGTCCCACAGCCAAAAGCAGTCCGAGCGGGACAGCTCTTCGGAGGAAACAGATGAGTAGCGAACTTCTGTACATCTTTCAAGATGCCATCAGTGGGGAAGATATCGGACTTCGACCCTAAAACGCAAAACTTCGAGTCGTACTTGGAACGGTTTGAGCACTTTTTAACGGCAAATGGCATAGCCAATGAGAAGCGCCTCTCCGTCTTCTTGACAGTGATAGGCCCGGAGGCTTATGAAGTACTAAGAAGTATCACGGTGCCGAAATCACCGGGAGAAAAGTCGTATGAAGAAGTTAAAGGTCTCCTGAAAGAGCACTACAGCCCCAGAAGCTCCGTCATAGCAGAGCGATGCAAGTTTAACAGACGCATGCAACAAGAGGGGGAAAGCGTCGAAGGGTTCATTGTAGAACTTAAACACTTGGCCAGGAAGTGCGATTACGGCGAATTCTTGGAAGATGCCCTTCGAGACAGGCTGGTTGCCGGCATACGGGATGAAGAGACTCAGCGTACTCTGTTCGCGGAACGAGACTTAACGTTTAAGAGCGCATGCAAAATCGCCCTGGACAGGGAACTAGCAGTGCGAGACAGTGCGCAAATGCGCTCAAGAGAGCAAACGGCATCGGTGCACGTCATGAAAGGCCGACCGCGTCAAGACTGGAGGCAAGCCAAACCCCAGAAGGGTCAAGGCAGCAAGAGCGAGAAATGTGAAAGATGCGGGAGGGGACACTCGTCGGAAGTTTGTTGGTACAAAAACTCTGTTTGTCGCGAGTGTTCCAAAGTGGGTCACTTGAGAAATATGTGTCCGGCTGCTAGGGCGAAATCGAAACGGACGCATGCCCTCTAATGTTCTGAGGAAGACTCTGAGAATGAACTGTATCAATTGGTTAACTCAAACCAATCGTGTTATGAAGTGGGCGTTAACATTGAGGGGCGCACGCTGAATATGCAAATTGACACGGGAGCAGCCGTCACAATTGTTCCAGAACAAGTGTACCAGTCTCACTTTTCGCACGTAAAATGTGAGCCGTGCAAAATGTCTCTTCGCACGTATACTGGGGAGCAGTTACAACTTAAAGGACAGTGTGACGTGGCTGTTCGATACAAAGATCAGAGCATGACCCTACCTGTCATTGTTGTAAGGGACAACGGAAGGCGGTTACCAGCACTGCTTGGACGGAATTGGCTAGAGCGTCTGAAACTTGACTGGTTGGAAATTGGGCAGGTGACACTCGAGGACAGAGTGGCGGTTCTAAAGCAGAAGTACCCGTCCGTATTCTCAGGCAGATTAGGAACAATACAGAAATTCCAAGCAAAGGTTGTTATGCAACCGGGCACTGTTCCTGTTTTTTGCCGCGCCAGGCCTGTACCGTTTGCACTGCAAGAAAGGGTCGAGCAGAAACTGTTGGAGCAAATCGAAACAGGCATGCTGCAGCCAGTGATGCGCAGCGACTGGGCAACGCCACTAGTCACGGTTTTAAAAGAAGACGGCAGTATCAGGTTATGTGGGGATTACAAGACAACCGTAAATCCCTCACTGAAAACAGATCATTACCCGCTACCCAGACCGGAGGATTTGTACACTGCTTTAGCAGGAGGGAAGGTGTTTTGTGTGCTAGACCTTTCGTCGGCATACCAGCAATTGCCACTTACTCCCGAGTCCCGACCTTTTTTGACTGTAAACACTAGTCTCGGGTTGTTTGAATTCCAACGCCTACCTTACGGTGTGGCCAGTGCGCCGGCAATATTCCAGTCAATGATGGACGAGGTGCTTCATGGCATCCCGCACGTGGGATGTTACATCGATGACGTGATCGTGACTGGACATGACACGGCAGACTGCCAGAAGACACTGGAGCGTGTCTTGCAGCGCTTGAGCGAATATAACATCACTCTCAATGTGAACAAATGCCGCTTCTTTCAGAAATCGGTCACGTACTTGGGTCACACGGTAACTGAAGAAGGTATTTACCCTACGGACGCCAAGAAAAGGGCAATCTTGGAAGCACCGGAGCCGACCACCGTGACAGAGCTTAAATCATATTTGGGCATGTGGAATTTTTATTCCAAATTTCTTAAGAACGCCTCGACTGTAGCGGAGCCGCTTTGTCGGCTGTTAAAGAAAGATCACAAATGGTCTTGGACGAAGCAGTGTAGCGATGCATTTAATGATACGAAAGTCCTACTGACCAGCAGCAGGGTGCTGGCATTCTATGACGTCAGGAAACCGCTCGCAATGCTTTGCGATGCATCGTCATATGGCTTAGGAGCAGTTATCTTTCACGAGACGGCTGAGGGCGATGAGAAACCAATCGCATTTGCGTCGCGTACGCTTACAGAAGCAGAAAAAAAGTATGCACAGTGTGAGCGCGAGGCTTTGGCCTTAATTTTTGGACTCAAGAAATTTCATAGGTACCTGTACGGCCGAGAATTCACCATATACACAGATCACCATGCCATTACTTGGTATCCTCGGGCACGACAAACGTGTTCCAACTATGGCGGCAGCACGTATGCAGCGCTGGGCTATAATGCTTGCAGCTTACAGATACCGACTGAAGTTTAGGAAGGGAAAAAATGCTGAAGTGGCCGACGCCTTGTCAAGATTGCCCCAGCCGGTACCCGCGAAATACGAGGCATCCGAATGTCTGTCACTGTTTCAATGCCTTCCGCTGACAGCTGTCGAGATGGCAAAAGCCTCAGAGAGAAGCTTAACGCTGAGCCGGGTGGCACACTTCACGTTGAACGGGTGGCCTAGAGATTGTGCAGACGATTTAAAAGCTTACTATGTTCGCCGTGACGAACTATCGCTGGAGCAGGGGTGCGTAACCTGGGGTGTAAGAGTTGTAGTTCCGGAGCAACTGAGGGAACGTGTGCTAACCATGCTACATGAGGAGCACCCGGGGACCAGCCGCATGAAAATGCTCGCGCGAAGTTTTGTCTGGTGGCCCGGGATCGATTTAGCGATTGAACAGTACGTGCAGCGATGCAAAATCTGCCAAGCAGTTCAACCTGCGTCCCGGCCGGTCCCTCTCCACCCTTGGCCATACCCCGCGCACAGCTGGTCACGCGTGCATGTCGATT
The DNA here is from genome assembly GCF_055824585.1 of Amblyomma mixtum. Lineage (NCBI taxonomy): Eukaryota > Metazoa > Arthropoda > Arachnida > Ixodida > Ixodidae > Amblyomma > Amblyomma mixtum. The sequence continues at coordinate 129,749,822 of NC_143012.1, forward strand.
TTGCACAGAAAGAAAGAAACGTGTTCCTCGTACTGGTAGACTCGTTCTCAAAATGGATTGAAGTATGGCCAATGCCCTCAACGTCTGCATTAAAAACCATTGAGAAGATTAGGGGTGTTTTTGCCGCTTACGGCTTGCCTGATGTATTGGTGAGCGACAACGGGCCACAGTTTACGTCAGCGGAGTTCACTGACTTCCTGAGCACCAACGGTGTAAAACACGTGCGTACCCCGCCTTATCATGCCGCATCCAATGGGGCTGCAGAAAGAACTGTACAAACCGTGAAAAAGGCTTTGCTGAAGCAGGTACTTGAAAGCGAGGCATCACATACGAAGCTGACGATTCAAGAAAGAATTGATAGCTTCCTCATGGCTTATCGTAACACACCAAGTAGTGTGACGGGCAAATCACCCGCTGAACTTTTTTTGAAGCGTCAGCCACGCGTCAAACTTTCTTTACTCAAGCCTAATTTTGCAAAGACCATGCAACACAAACAGGAGCAGTTAAAGGCACAACGCGATTTGGTTCGTGGGCAAGAGCGCGCGTTTGTTGTGGGCGACCGTTTGTTTGTGAAAACTGTGCGCGGTGAAAGTGTTGCTTGGGAAGAAGGTGTGGTGTCCCAGGTTGTCAGTGCTGTGACATACGTGGTGCAAGTGCGCGATGTATTGCGCTTCACGCATGCCGATCACCTGCGTCCTCTGCACGCCGACCCCAGCTCTACTCCTCCGCCCAAGAATGTGGGTGCTAAGACAACCCGACCGGGGGAAGTGTCCTCATCCCTGCCTGACACGGACTTGTCACTGTCGCCATCGGAGCCCGCCAGTGGCGCAGCTGACACGCCGGACGGATCAACCCAGCCGGCCACGGTGGAGCCTGCTCCGCAGGAGCAGTCCGAGGCTCCCTTGGCCAACGCGCCAACACTATCTGCGCCAACACTATCTGCACCACCAGGGGAGGAGCCAGCGCTGCGTAGAAGTGCTCGCGTGCGAAGACAACCAGACTGGTATCGACCCCAGAACTTTTGAGTGATGGCTTGTAACTAAATTAAGCGGGAAAGAGTGTGATAACGCAGCAAGTCGGCCGACACGCCCACATGTGTATCTGGCGCGACCATCGCTGAGCGTGAACCGTGTGACGTCACCTATCAGTATATATGTACGCCTGCTTGGAATAAAGGGATCCCATTTCCCTGGCATACCTCGGTCTTGACGTTATAACAGTACTAACACTGCTTCAGCATCAGGCACGGTGGAAGCCACAAATTTCATAGAAGTGTGCCTGAACTTTGGCCTTACACAAGTTATCTTGGCGCCAACAAGAATAACACAAACGAGCGCTAACATATTAGACCTACTACTCTAACAAAACTTCTGTTTGGGCTAGATGGTGCATAGCTATAAATGAAATGAAATTTAAGCGCACACGAAAAACGCACACAAGAGGAGATACACACAGGACAGGTCCTGTGTGTATCTCCTCTTGTGTGCGTTTTTCGTGTGCGCTTAAATTTCATTTCATTTATACCTACTACTCGTCAGTCACCCCGAAAGTGTTAAATCAGTCACGATTCTTCCTGGAATAAGGGATCACGAAGTAATTCATACCGATATAGCCTTAACTCCGCTTCGGAACCAAACTTTTAAAAAGACGATCCGTTTGTACGATAAGGGTGACTACGCAGAGATTAATCGTGAACTAGACGCTTTCTTTCAATCTTTCCGAACTAATTTTCATATTCGGTCTATCGAAGAAAATTGGACTATATTTAAGAAGAAAATTACTGAACTAACTGATCAGTTCATTCCTAAGTTCACCTTCCGAGAGAGTTTACAGAAACCATGGTTCACTAAAACGCTAAAACGTTTGCAGAATAGAAAGAAGCGTCTATTTCGCGCAGCCAAAGCAAAAACTAACCAGGCGGCCTGGGACAAGTATTACGCAGCCGAAAAGGCATATAATTCATCTGCTCGGAACGCCAAACGTTCCTTTTTTAACAAAGACTTACCCCGAATACTACACACTAATCCTCGAAAATTCTGGGACACCATCAACCCAAAACACAAAGGCGATATCAGTGTCACAAATGAAGCAGGAGACGTGCTTAGTCATGCAGAGTGTGCTCACATGTTCAATGTTGCATTTCAATCAGTGTTCACTAATGAATATGATGCCCCCTTTTCTGTGCCAAACACTTTTATTTATAATGTTATGTCACCTGTTGAATTTAACGCATCGGGAATTCTGTCACTAATCGATAAAATGAAACTTTCATCTTCGGCCGGTTTCGATAATGTCAACGCCAAATTTCTTAACAATACGAAACTCACCAGTGCCAGTTACTTATGTTTGCTATTCCAGCAGTCACTCTCTTCTGGCCAACTTCCTCGTTGGCCAGAAGTAAATTGTAAATTTAAGAAGTAAGATGTAAATTTACGGAAAGACCTGGGAAATCGAATGAACTCAAAATTAGTATACATCAACTATGAATACGCTATATAATCTATCTGACGAGGCGCATAGGGAGAAAAGTTGACGGATTTTGAATCTGCAAAGCACTTCGCTTCGGAAGTGTAAGAGACCCCGTCGCGCGAGTAATAGGTCTCTCCTGAAGGTCGTGTCAGTCGGGAATTTCTCCTCGCAGATATAGTGTTCCACTATAGCACAGAGTACTTAAGCAGGCGCCGTCAGGACCGCTGCATGCGTCCACTATGACAGGAAGGTGTTCTGGATCGACAGGTATATACAGAAAAGACATCCTCCCGTCACCCCAAAATCGACTTGCCAGTCCTCCCCCCCACCCGCGCGCCCTCCCGGATCACCACTAACATATCTTATTTACATCACCTGGTCTGCATCACCTTTGTAACTCGCGTTATATATCGTGACTACCTATAGCTCAGTTTATTCAGAAATACAGCAAATCGTAGCTCTTCGCTAGTACAGAGCAAAATTAAGTAATTGCCTATGCTGTGTCATCGCCATCTCTTGCTATGATAAAACGAATGTGATAAAAAGCAGGCTTGGATTGGTTGGGAGCGCTTCGTGCCTCTACGGGCAGAAATTTTCGAAATCTTCTTTGCGACGAGGCGTTGACACTGCTGCAAGTGCTGCGTTGTGCAAGTAAGAATGTAAATGCGCCACATTCTTTTTTTTTTTACATTTCTCAACTGCTATCAAAGTCAGCCTATGCGTGGGCAGAACTTCCTCTGCATTGGTAGAGTCTGGTTAATGTCGTCAGCATCATCATCAGCCTGACTACGACCACTGCAGGGCAAAGGACTCTCCCATGTATCTCCACTTAACCCTGTCCTTTGCCAGTTGCGGCCAACGTATCCCCGCAAACTTCTTCATCTCATCCGCCCACCTAACTTTCTGGCGCCCCCTGCTATGCTTGCCTGCTCCTTAATCCTCTGCGTTACCCATAAGAACCAGCGGTTGTGCACCCATATACCTGAAGCCTTACCTGGCTTTTGTTGACGCCGGTGTATTAAAGTGAGTTCAACGGATGTGGATTCAATAGGCCACAAATCATACGTAGACTATACGCGTTAGGACGTGCGTTCGAGCAAAGGGGATGCTTGGGCTGTGATCAGTGCATTGGTACATAAGCAAGCAGTGAGAAACTATTGAGAACGCAATTAATTGTGTTCTGATAAGCTATGTTGGGACATAGCCTGCTTCTGCAATCTCTTAAGGAGGACATTGAGATCACGCCTTACAAAGTAAATTTCCGGCAGTGATGAAAAACCCCGGCGTTCCGCGTGAAATTTTCCTGTTAATAGACGCCTTTAGTTCAGCGGAGACGTGTTATCGGAGACGTATACCGGTCTACCGGACACCTCCTGCGCACGCGCAGTACAATGGGTGGGGCAGGACGGGTCACTGTGCCTGCGCAGCCGGCATCCGGTAAACCGGTATACGTCTCTTCTAACACGTCTCCGCTGAACTAAAGGCGTCCAATAAGGCTGTTTATCGAGTGGGAAAGCCGCACGATGGATGAACACGCACAGCGTCGCGTTCAGTCAGGTCACTGTTCAAAGAACCGCGCATTTTACACAAACACGGACAAGTAAGACAAACACGGAGAACTAAGGAAACACCACAAAGCGCTGTGGTGCTTCCTTACTTGTCCCTGTTTGTCTTTGCGCTGTGTAATTGTAAGTTTGACGGCAAATTGACTTTTCTCCTATAATTACTCCACATCAACCAGAGCTGTCTTGTTTCATTAAATAACGTTAATCATTCATTTCCTTACTTGTCTGCGATTGTCTTTGCCCTGTGTAATTGTAAGCCTGATTTACCAACACGTCCAGCAAGTGGTGTTAGCCGTCAAAATAGCCATGGACGCCGGCATGGTGGGAGGACGTTAGAACAGTCTCAGATGTCGAAATAGTATAAAACTAAAAAAAAGGCGCTAAAGGAGAGTAAACCAGCTTAACAAATTGTTAATTTATGTAAAATTAAAAAGAAAACGATAAAAGTGCAGAGTGAAGCAAGACAGGAAAAGAGTACTAGGTGAAGCAGAGAGAGGTAAACAGTCCCAAGTGAAGGAAAGAGAGGCGACAACTGTGGAACAGGCGTCAATACTTTCGCATTACCCCAATGCGGGTCACCGCAGTGCACTCTAACGTTTTGTTTTTTGTTTTTTTTTACATATATATAGGCAAAATAATTTCAGCACATCGGCAAAACACAAAATCATTTCATAGCAGTTGCATTTCACTGAAGGAACATCTTCTTTGGCGTAATCAGTACCGCATGCCAGCGAGCGCATGTATTTCCGCATTGCATCTTTGAGTAATCACTCTTTATTTACCTTCACAAGATCAGAATAGAAACTAATCCAAATTGCGTACAGTGCCACTGCGAGTGCTCGAACTACATTGATGAGTGAACATTGGAAGCGACCGCGAGACAACTGTACTCTCGCCCTCTCTCTGAAGAAACTCGTCAAGGCGCCAGGGCGAAACTTGCTGATTGGTGGCATGTGACGAAGGCCGTGCTAAAGTTTTTAAGCGAAACAGACCTGAATACCCGTCTCTCTCTCTCTCTCTGTGTGTGTGTGTGTGTGTGTGTGTGTGTGTGTGTGTGTGTGTGTGTGTGTGTGTGTGTGTGTGTGTGTGTGTGTGTGTGTGTGTGTGTGTGTGTGTGTGTGTGTGTGTGTGTGTGTGTGTGTGTGTGTGTGTGTGTGTGTGTGTGTGTGTGTGTGTGTGTGTGTGTGTGTGTGTGTGTGTGTGTGTGTGTGTGTGTGTGTGTGTGTGTGTGTGTGTGTGTGTGTGTGTGTGTGTGTGTGTGTGTGTGTGTGTGTGTGTGTGTGTGTGTGTGTGTGTGTGTGTGTGTGTGTGTGTGTGTGTGTGTGTGTGTGTGTGTGTGTGTGTGTGTGTGTGTGTGTGTGTGTGTGTGTGTGTGTGTGTGTGTGTGTGTGTGTGTGTGTGTGTGTGTGTGTGTGTGTGTGTGTGTGTGTGTGTGTGTGTGTGTGTGTGTGTGTGTGTGTGTGTGTGTGTGTGTGTGTGTGTGTGTGTGTGTGTGTGTGTGTGTGTGTGTGTGTGTGTGTGTGTGTGTGTGTGTGTGTGTGTGTGTGTGTGTGTGTGTGTGTGTGTGTGTGTGTGTGTGTGTGTGTGTGTGTGTGTGTGTGTGTGTGTGTGTGTGTGTGTGTGTGTGTGTGTGTGTGTGTGTGTGTGTGTGTGTGTGTGTGTGTGTGTGTGTGTGTGTGTGTGTGTGTGTGTGTGTGTGTGTGTGTGTGTGTGTGTGTGTGTGTGTGTGTGTGTGTGTGTGTGTGTGTGTGTGTGTGTGTGTGTGTGTGTGTGTGTGTGTGTGTGTGTGTGTGTGTGTGTGTGTGTGTGTGTGTGTGTGTGTGTGTGTGTGTGTGTGTGTGTGTGTGTGTGTGTGTGTGTGTGTGTGTGTGTGTGTGTGTGTGTGTGTGTGTGTGTGTGTGTGTGTGTGTGTGTGTGTGTGTGTGTGTGTGTGTGTGTGTGTGTGTGTGTGTGTGTGTGTGTGTGTGTGTGTGTGTGTGTGTGTGTGTGTGTGTGTGTGTGTGTGTGTGTGTGTGTGTGTGTGTGTGTGTGTGTGTGTGTGTGTGTGTGTGTGTGTGTGTGTGTGTGTGTGTGTGTGTGTGTGTGTGTGTGTGTGTGTGTGTGTGTGTGTGTGTGTGTGTGTGTGTGTGTGTGTGTGTGTGTGTGTGTGTGTGTGTGTGTGTGTGTGTGTGTGTGTGTGTGTGTGTGTGTGTGTGTGTGTGTGTGTGTGTGTGTGTGTGTGTGTGTGTGTGTGTGTGTGTGTGTGTGTGTGTGTGTGTGTGTGTGTGTGTGTGTGTGTGTGTGTGTGTGTGTGTGTGTGTGTGTGTGTGTGTGTGTGTGTGTGTGTGTGTGTGTGTGTGTGTGTGTGTGTGTGTGTGTGTGTGTGTGTGTGTGTGTGTGTGTGTGTGTGTGTGTGTGTGTGTGTGTGTGTGTGTGTGTGTGTGTGTGTGTGTGTGTGTGTGTGTGTGTGTGTGTGTGTGTGTGTGTGTGTGTGTGTGTGTGTGTGTGTGTGTGTGTGTGTGTGTGTGTGTGTGTGTGTGTGTGTGTGTGTGTGTGTGTGTGTGTGTGTGTGTGTGTGTGTGTGTGTGTGTGTGTGTGTGTGTGTGTGTGTGTGTGTGTGTGTGTGTGTGTGTGTGGACATCACCCATGAAACTGGTTCTATTATTGAATAATGGAATTGAGTGGGCGAGTTGGTTTTACATCTTGACAGAGAAAGCGCTCAAAAAGACAAGGACGACAGAAAAGGAAAGACATACAAAGCGCTTACTTTCAAGTGATTTTATTTCATGCGAAAAAAGCAACTTTATACTCATAGTAATCACTTGCGCATGCTTACAAGAACATTACCAACGAGTGATAGCTGGCACGTTCTTTCAGATAACCGGCATGCCCGATGTAAGATAGGACATCTCTTTATCCGACAACAAAATTGACGGAGCGCTTACGCAATCATCGCCCGCTCGTGCTATCTCAAGAGCCTCCACAATCTCTCTCGTTATTTGACATCTACTTTTAAAAAGTACCTTACACCTGTGAAAATCGGGACGGCAACCTTCCTTGCTTTTCTTGCTTTTCCATTTGCACTTCAGACAATGGATACTCAAATGCCCACCTCTTTTGTTTTCCACGTTGTAACTATGCTCTCCTAACCTCTCGTTTATGCATCTTCCCGTCTGTCCTATATAACATTTGCCACATGTCAAGGGCACCCTATATACGACGCCTTCAACGCATCTGACGAATGGCTTTTGGTGCCTGATTGTGCAAGCAGCCTTTCCCTGGTTTCCTGAAGTGCTTTTCTTGCATAGGGCGCTCAACTTATTCGGGGCTGAAAACAAAACGTTTACATTTACCCTGTTGCCAATTTTTCTCAGGTTATGTGATAGCCTATGCTTATATGGAATAACAGCCAATTTTCTTTTTTCAGTTGTCTTATCCTGCTCTTGCTGGGTCGTAGTTTTCCTTTTTTTCTTCCTGACCAGTCCTTCGGCCACTGATACCAGCAAATGAAGCGGATAACCCGCGTCTTGCAATCTTTTTGATTGCAGAAACAGGGTCTCCTCCTTTTCTGTCGTCCTTGTCTTTTTGGCGCTTTCACTGTCAAGATGGTTCTATTATGCCATCATCAGCCTTCATTCACACTTTCGCTTTCGTCCCTTCCCTTTCCCGAGCGTGGAAAGCTGGCCAGGGCCATGTTACTATCGCGCGACCTCTCCGCCTTCTTGAGGAAAAACACAACGCACTCCTAAGACACGGACAAGGAAGGCAAGACGATACAGCGCTCCTTTCCATCTCATTAAAATTGCTTTCTCTCTGACTATTTATTTCCTTCTAAATATCTCTTCTGCTGCTATAAGCCAGTATTTCCTTGCTTATTTCCGTCGCATGTGAAAAAGAATCTACGGGTTCTTAAAAAAAATTTCTACTTCGTTTTGTATAAATGGTATCAATATCTTAGGTCTAACGTGTCAAAGCGCTACCAGGCACGCTGCTGTGAAGGACTCCAAATTAACCGAGACCAGCTGGGGTTCCTCAAAGCGCACTCACATCGCACAGCTCACGCGCGTTTTTGCATTTCGCCGCTATCGAAAGGCTACTTCGCCACCGGTGTCGAACCCATGACCTTGGCATCCAGCAGCCGAGCACCACAGCCATTAAAGCCATCATGAGGGGTCTTATTCAATATAGGCAGTCTGAGGCAAGGAATGCCTCGGAAAGTAAATGTTGCACAACGCGTTTGGGTCATTGCACCCATGTTTCGCATATTTACAGTACACAACACGAATAAAATCAAGCCATTCTCACGCGTTGCTTTATGAGTTGGAGCACCACGAACAATTCTATTAAAGCTGTACAGGGGCAATGGAAAGAAATGCGAACAGAGCGGAGCCTAGGTGCTTCGCTGTTCGCATTTCTTTTCACCGCACCCTTACTTCGGTGGTAGGAAAAAGACGCTAGGGTTGTCCCTGATTCACTCGAAAGACTCTAACGTCTTTTTCTTACCGCCCAGGTGGAAGCGCGACCAAAAGAAATTCGTAGCGCGTAGCCGCCGGGTTGTTGCGTTCCTTTCCATTACGGCAGTACGTAAGCTGGGAAAATGGGATACTGTTAAACCCATGATTTTACATCATTCAGCGCAGAATGCTTTAGAATTACCACAAGCACATTGCAGAATCGTCAATTAGCTTTGCTCCTAGACACCAGACTTCCTTCAGTCAGTTTTATTGTCGCATGGAATGGATGCCATTTTCGCACTACCCAGCGCAAACAGCTTTCAGGGGGTAAATCTACGCGCTGAAACATGTCATTTTCTCTGTAAAAAAATGCCATGTTGGAAAAAAGTGCGCCAGAACAGAGTCCTGAACTGGTTCGGAACGGTTCTTCTTAATCGTTCCGGTTTGGGTTCAGTTCCAAGAGAAAAAATTTGGGTTCAGTTCGGGCAAAAAATACGGGTTCTGTTCCGGTTTTGGGTTCAGGTTCGGTTCCGGTTCGACACGTTGGTCGCGCCACATGCGCGAAAGGCTGCTCGGGGAGACCAACTTGGGTCTCACAATCCGTACCGGTGGATGTTTTAAAAACTGCCGCCTGCCAGTGCAGTGGCGCTTCGCTTAACCACTGCGCTACGAGAATGACCAATGCCGCATGTATGGACATAAAGCCACTAAAGCTCTCTCGTCATACCTCAGTGCCGTGTGCCTTCCTTTTGCCTGTGTGTGTTTCGCGCCTCGTCATGCTCTTCAGGACGAGCTTAAATATCCAGTCCAATTGAAAAATGACTGCCTGATTTTGCACATGTGTTCGGTTTAACTACGTTAAACCCGTACTACGTTAAACCCGTACTACATTTTCACTGTCCACAGTCTGTCTAGCTTTAACGCCTTCCAGCATAAAGAATCTCTTTATGCACACACACGCACACACAGAGGGAAGGGGAATGAGGGGCTCGTGATGAGGCAGTGTTTAACCCCAAGGAGTATTTCAATAGCTTGACTATAGATGAAAGTGTTCAGCATAGAAGACGATATTTCCATGGACTAGAAGCCGACGCCGTGGGCAGCGCTGCGGCACGGAGAGCTCGCGCCAGTGCCGCAGCAAATGAAATCACGCCATTACCATCTGTCATGTCACGCATGCATTCGTCGGCTTGCCGTCACGTAAGATTTGGTGTGAGGTGCGGGATGCCCTTATCATCCAGGTCCCAGACCTTCAGACCCTTCTATCCGCCGACGCCTAAAATGGAGCGCTCGTAGTTTGCACCTGCCGGCATTGCCCTAGACTGCCAGGTATGACCCGACGGTATGGAGGACTCGCCGCTCTCCTCCGCCCAGCCCCCAGCCCCGACCAGACGACACGACTACGAGCACACTGATCCGGGACCACTGATCACATGAGAAACTAGAAGACAAGGCGACATACGACCCGGATGGTCCGAGACTTCCGCCACTGAACTGAAACGCCTGATACGCCGCTGACCACCCTTCCAGACGTGAGAAAACAGCACCCCAGCCCTTCTATTTGTCGCACCGACGGTCCTGAGCTCTTCACCTTCGTGGACCTGGTCTCACCGTCTCATCACCTGCTCATCTCTTTCATCGTGATTGCATGCCCTTCATATCCTCATCTCTGTTCTTCCGTTCTGACACGCCCATCGTCACGTCCTGCATTTTTGCTGTAGCCGCTGTCCATCATGATTCATGTTAAACTGCAGCCCAATCTCGCAGTGTGCATTGTACATCGTGCTCTTCATCGGCTTTCACGTTTACCTGGATCACGTTAACCTGAGTCCAATATCGTCGCAAGACGTACCGACAATCCACTTGGTTCATTTGAAGCGAACGAGTAAAACTGCGTAAAGAGAAAGCGACAAAAGGCAGACATAAGCTCAGACTGTGCGGCTTCGCTATTTTAAAAGCCTACCGCTTTTTCTCGTGCGGCGACAGTGGATGAAGAAGGAAGGACAAGCGCTTGGTTTCACATGTCTGCTTATTTTCCTTTTCTTATCGCTTTTTTATTTTATACATACCTCATCTTCACACTTACTATACGAACAGCGGGCCGATTTCCAGGCCATTCTGCCCACTTCCTTTCGTCAAATCTGGTTAAGCTGTTTCCTTACTTTTGTGCTATATATATATATATTGCCACCTGGTGTTCTCGTTGAAGTGTCTCGGTGACGTTGAAGTGTCTCGCGCTGGCTAACTGGCTGCTGCATTCTGCTGGTTAGCGACCTGTCGCCCTGTTTTCCGTTACAATATATATATATATATATATATATATAGATTTCTTTTTCACAATCCAGCTCCTGCCTTCCGTGAAGGCTGGTGGTAATTCTGAAATAAATAAATGACGGCGCATCTCCGAGCACGGCCGATATAAAAGTCGCAACAAGTGCCTCTCGTAGCCATGTAAGTTTATTCGCTGAAAGGTTTAACTATTTCACGCGCAGGTGGTCTTCGGCGGTTCTGTCGTCGACACAGTCGTCAGCTGCACCGAGGACCGGGTTCAGGTCTGTTGCTTTCGATTTTTCGTCCGCACGCCGCCTCCTTCAGGCGGAAACCTGGCGCGGAGACAGCCTCACCGCGGCTGTTTGCGCCTCGGTGCGGATTTAACCACAACGCCCAATGCAGGCAAGCACTTCAATGAAATCAAGGACGCGAAGCCACGAACGAAACGAGTTGCATTACAAGTTGTATGCATATTGTAGCCGCGCGAACGATCAAGGACGGAGAAAGTAACGGACAGGACAGAGAGCTGAACTTCAGCAGAATTTTACTTCAGAGACACATCACATTTATACAATGCTCGTAATCCTACCTGGAAACTAACAAACAACCATCACAAAGCACTGTCATGCCGGAGTGACCGGAACACGTTTCCATCGAAAAGTGTGAACTCTTTTAGCGAGTGAGACGGATGTTTTGCTGATGCACGAGCCAAATTCTTTCTTTATACAGGAAGCTTCAAAAATTTCTCGGCTAACTGGGACGCGAACTTTCTCAAGATTCTAGTTTCGCAGAACCGAGGTGCGCAGTCATGGCAGTGGCGACAATAGTCGGCCAGTTGCCTTCCCCCAGCCCCCCCCCCCCTCCACAAGCCTGCATCTGCGTGGTTCTCCTCAACAGGATAGATAAGCGGGCGAGTTGGTGATACATAATGCAAAAAAACAGCGCGAACAAACGGGGACGAGACGAAGAATACACAGGAACAAGCGCTTGTTCCTGTGTATTCTTCGTCTCGTCCCCGTTTGTTCGCGCTGTTTTTTGCATTGTGGTGCTCCTGTAGTGTGACGTTAACGGAATGGCCAGGTTGAGCGATGCAGTGTTTGCCACAGGACAGGGGTATTCGATAACCAACCCCACTTTTGCACGGGACGAACTAACGTTGTAGCAACGGCTAGTTTGTCCAACGTAGTGTTTGCCACAGGATAAGGGTGTTCGATAAACGACCCCACTTTTGCACGGGAAGAACCTGTCTACGTGTTTGATGCTGGAATCCACCTCCTCTCTTCCTTTCATCATATTACGCATGCCAGCAAGTTTTTGGGTGCCGTAAAGACCTTATCGCATGTTTGTAACTACGTATATACGCATCAATACAGAAACGCACTTTACACAGTCAAATACCATAATGCACTCATTACGTCGACTTTTATTCAGCACGAACCAACGAGCCTTCGTAGCGTGTTGTGCGCATGTTCGCCTCAAAGACTGAGAAAAATGGTTCGATTCCCCGAATCTCCACAACATAATTTATTTGGAGGTTCATGTGTTACGACGCCGACAGCCCAACAACATCGACTGATTGTAAAGCATTTTATTCGCCGGAAAGAGCTCGGCAAGAGGTTGCGTTAAGTGGTGGAGAGTACATAGACTTTTCTGCAGCGCAAGCTCTTTAAAGCTGTGGCGTTAAAGCACGCAGGGGTCTTACGCTTCTCCTTGTCGTCTTCTGGTACGCGTTTCTTTTTTATTTGCGCAGTAACCGTTTTTGACCATGTGGGTAGTTTCTGGCGCCTTTGTATTACAATGAATTACAAACTAGCCCAGCAAGAAGTTCTTTTAAGGTTTAAATCATTTGAATTTTTATACAACCACCGTGTTTATTGACTAATTTTATGTATTTCTTAATCGGTTTTTATGAGTGTCTTGTATAATTTGTCACTTATTTAATGAGCAGAAGCGATTCTTCATCCATGGTTTCTGACTCCTTCTAGATGTTTTAAATGTTTTGATCAGAAAACACGATAAGTAGGTTTTAGTAATCTTTCCTATAAATATGTCACGAAAGAACAGGAAGAGGGCGTGGAAGAGGCCCAACGGTGAGACTAAAAAAAATTACCGACGATTACGTTACTTCCTAATGCGAAATTTGAGCGCAGCAAATAAGCTGTTTCACCTTTTCGATAGATTGAGGCAAAGAAATCGAGCAACACATGTATGCGCTATCACAGAATTTTTTTTTTATTTTTCACACGTATTCCTTTAACAAAGACTCCACTAACAGTTCTTGACAGTCATGAAGGAAGCTTTGTGGTCGGAGAAATAGACTGATATATGTTCGACTTGGTACACCAATGCTTGATTCTCAAAGACGAGATCTATACAAGTGCCTCGCGAGGTTGTCACAGCCGTGGGACGCGTTACGAGCGAGAGGAACGGGATGTTCTCCCGCATAAGTGTTAGGAAATTGCTGTTTGTCTTTATGTCAACATTAAAGTCCCCCACTACTAACATCGGTGTGGATCGATGGACGGTTAATGCGAGTTGCAGGAAGGGCACGACGTCTTTCGTGAGTGCGGTAGGGGCGAAGTAGGCAGCTACTACCAGCAAGCCGTTGGGCAACTTTGCGGCGCACAGTTCGCCAACTTCATGTGACGTGCCAAACATTTCGACTGGTATTGCAGAGAGACCTGTGCGCAAGTAGATATTGACTCCCGCCGCTCTGTTGTGGTCTCTGCGAGCACCACAGCAGTATAGGAAATCTATGATTTCGAGCGGCTCTTCGGGATCCATCCAGGTTTCAGCAAAGCAAAGTACAGAGGAATGGCGCAGAATGTGATCGTGGTGTACGTCCTTGGCATGTGAGGCAAGGGAGCGTACGTTAAGAATGTGGTTGTGAATGATGAATCAAGTGCTGCCAGCGAATGACGCGTCCATTGGCTGTCTGCGTGGTTAACTGATGTGTGGTTAACATGTTAAGCTTCGCCTGTAAGAGTGGAACGCGACAGCGTCTTGCAACGCTGCCAGGGAGTCCACAGAACGCCATCGCCAATTCGGCTGTACGCCTTGCTGGACGGTAAATTTATTTTTTGAGGAAAGGAAATGTATCTCTCTCGCATATCTGGGTGGACACCTGCACCTCGCCGTAAGGGAAAGGGGGAAGATGGGAGTGAACGAAGACGCCGTATTAGCTAGACGCGCCTTTGTTCATTCCAAACCATTCAGCTGGCATTACGGAGTGGCTAGCGTGCTCGTATCGCACTCCGGAGACCCTGGTTCGATTCCCCAACTCGACCAATTTCGTTCTCGGTTTTATTGATTTATGCGGTCTAACCAGAAAGGTTAATTAGGCTATTTCATATTTATATTCTTGCATTTCTATCCATCGTGTTCTGTCATTAACCTGTCAATTGTTGGAACTGTCTAGGATGTTCGACACAACGTATATGAAACGAGCAACGTCTTACTGAGTGGGGAAGTGCGTGGTGGTGGAGGGAACGCGGCTTCGTACTTATCTGTTTTTTTTTCAGCAGCGTCTCCTTCCGCGGACGCTGTTGTCGCTGCGGCGCGCGTCTTTGTTTTCTTTTCTTCTGACCTCTTCATTCTCCTCTATATTAATTAGGCTAATTGATTAATTAAGCAATTAACTAAACTCAGTCCAACTTAGTTGCAGCATCACTATACGATCCCTTTGATTGGTTGCATGGTTACTAGCCAAAGTACAATTGGCCCCATTTGAAATTCGCGCACTGTGACGTCACGAGCATTTCGACCAATTGAAAAGCGTGACATTGGGGGCGGAGCTGGTTACGAGGCCGACGCCGACGACGACGCGAAACCCAGGAACGGACGCCAAAGAGCTGCGCTCTAAAATGAAATAGACTTCATACTGTGCGCTCACCCTGGCATCGTAGAGGATGTGGAGGTCCTCGGAAAGGTCCGTTGTAGTGACCACATAATGGTAAGGTCTGGTATTAGCTTGGACCTGAAAAGCGGAGGAAGGAAGCTATTGAATGGCAAGCCCATTAATGAATTAGCGGTAGGAGGAAAACTAGAGGAATTCAGGATATCGCTGCAGAACACACATTCGGGTCTGCCTGAAGAAGATGATCTTAATATTCAAACAATGAACACTAATTTCACAAGTATCATTATGGAGTGCGCAGTAGAAGTTGGCGATAAGGTTCGACACGATACCGGCAAGCTATCTCAGGAGACGGAAAATCTGATTGCGAAACGTCGAAGCATGAAAGCGTCTAATCCTACGGACAGAATACAACTGTCAGAGCGTTCAAAGCTATAAAATAAGCTCGAGGCGGCCGACAGACGGAAGTTTAATATGGAGAAAATTGAGCATGCTTTAAGGAACGAAGGTCGCCGAAAAGCAGTGAAGAGAAAACTAGGCATAGGTAAAAACCATTTGTATGCGATAAAAGACAAAGAGGGCAATGTCATTAGCAATATCGATCAGATAGTTAAAGAAGTCGAAGAGTTCTACACAAATCTATACAGTAGCGATTGTAATCAGAATGTTACTGAGAGAGGCAGCCGAGCACAGCAATGGGACATCCCGGCAGTAACGAAGGAGGAAGTAAAGAAAGCCTTAGGAGCAATGCGGGGAAAACAGCCCGTGAGGATCGGATAACAGCAGGTTTGTTGAAGGATAGAGGAGATATTGTGCTCAAAAAACTAGCCACCTTGTACACGCAATGCCTTGCGACCTCGAGTGTACCAGAAGCTTGGAAGAACGCTAAGATTATCGTAATTCATAGGAAAGCAGGCGCCCAGAACTTCAAAATTTGCAGATCAATCAGCTCATCAGCTTACTATCCGTTGCGTGCAAGCTATTTCCTAAGGTAATCGCGAATAGAATCAGTACAACCTTAGACTTCAATCAACCATATGACCAGGCAGACATTCGTAAAAGATACACGACAATAGACCATAATCACACTGATATTCATATGATAAAGAAATAAGCAGAATATAACCAACCCCTATATACATTGTTGGTTGATAACCAGAAATAATTTGACTCAGTGGAAACTTCAGCAGTCATGCAGGCACTGCGGAATCTGGGTGGAGACATGTGTGAAAATACAGGAAGATATCTATAACTATTGCACAGCTACCATACTCCTTCATAATGTCACCAATAAAATTCGAATAAGTAAAGGTGTGAGGCAGGGGGACACGATCTCACAAATGCTATTCACCGCTTCTTTACACGAGCTGTTCCGAGGCCTGGGTTTGGAACAGCTGAGAATAAGAGTTAATGGAGAGCACCTGAGTAATTTGCAATTTGCTGATCACATTACCTTGCTGAGTCACTCGGGAGATGAGGTGTGAAGCATGATCAATGAGTTGGAGGGAGAGAGCTGAACGGCAGGTCTGAAAACTCACTTGCAGAAAACCAAATAATGTTCAACAGCCTCGCACGGGAACAGCACTTCGCAATTGGTAGTGAGGTGCTGGAAGTGGTAATAGAATACGTTTACTTAGGAGAGGCAGTGACCGTTGATCCGGATCAGGAGAGGAAAATAATTAGAAGCATAAGAATGGGGTGGAGCGCGTATGGAAGGTTCTCTCAGATCATTATTGGACGTTTATGAATATCCCTTCAGAGAAAGTATACAATTGCTGTATCTCATCGGTGCTCTCGTATGGGGCAGAAACGTAGAAGGCTGAGGGAAAGGGTTTAGCGTAAGTTAACGAAAACGTAGCGAGCTACCGAAAAAAGATAAATGATATGAGTAACCTATCCTGAAGCGCGAGTTGTCTTCTGCCTTGCGATAAGGAAGGTGATTTTGCTGTGATGACACGGAACCTATTTCACGAAAAAGTGTATCGTGGTGTCGAGAACGTGTTTGGCAGGCAAAAAGGTGTAAATCATTCAAAAGTATGGTCAAAAGCGAAAAAACTTTTGTGTATCTTTGAATCTCACGCGTTTAGCTCAGTCTGTACAAAAAGCCAAGGGTGTGAATTTTGAATTTTTTTTTCTGCCAAGACACATAAGATGGAGTGTCCTTTAAGAATTATTGTTGCGAAAGCCCACACTCGGCAAAAGTCAGCATGAGATTTTCTGCAAAACCGTCTAAAGGAACTAGTTGTTGATGACTCCTTCTTGATAAAAAATTCAGAAAGTGTGATTTTTTTGCCTCGAAAAACTGAAAGAAAGAATCTGGTTGCTTTTTCAGTCGATATAAAAAATCTTTACTGTTCGCTCCCCGGAAATGGTTTGTTACTGTGCATAGAAGGATGTATCGAGAAATGTGGTGTCGTTGCCTTCCAGAATTCTGTGGGTATGAGCGTTGGGGATTGTTTGGAGCTGTTAAGCGCCTATCATAATTCTACATTCTTTAAATGGGGCGATGATCTCTTTTTACAAAAACAAGGAGTATGCATAGGATTCAGTCCTGCTCCAGTTTTAAGCGATATGTTTTCAGCTTAATGTGACCGAAGGCTTTTTGCCCGTTTTGCAGCGCTAGGATTGTTAATGTCTTTCATTTTGGTGATGATTTTTTAATATTTTTAGACACCATTTGTATCACTCTTCTTGAAGCCATGGGACGTATCTTAGATCATTTTTTAAACTGCTTATCTCCACTGGTCGTCACACATGAGCTGCCTAAAAACAATTGCTGTATCTCATCGGTGCTCTCGTATGGGGCAGAAACGTAGAAGGCTGAGGGAAAGGGTTTAGCGTAAGTTAACGAAAACGTAGCGAGCTACCGAAAAAAGATAAATGATATGAGTAACCTATCCTGAAGCGCGAGTTGTCTTCTGCCTTGCGATAAGGAAGGTGATTTTGCTGTGATGACACGGAACCTATTTCACGAAAAAGTGTATCGTGGTGTCGAGAACGTGTTTGGCAGGCAAAAAGGTGTAAATCATTCAAAAGTATGGTCAAAAGCGAAAAAACTTTTGTGTATCTTTGAATCTCACGCGTTTAGCTCAGTCTGTACAAAAAGCCAAGGGTGTGAATTTTGAATTTTTTTTTCTGCCAAGACACATAAGATGGAGTGTCCTTTAAGAATTATTGTTGCGAAAGCCCACACTCGGCAAAAGTCAGCATGAGATTTTCTGCAAAACCGTCTAAAGGAACTAGTTGTTGATGACTCCTTCTTGATAAAAAATTCAGAAAGTGTGATTTTTTTGCCTCGAAAAACTGAAAGAAAGAATCTGGTTGCTTTTTCAGTCGATATAAAAAATCTTTACTGTTCGCTCCCCGGAAATGGTTTGTTACTGTGCATAGAAGGATGTATCGAGAAATGTGGTGTCGTTGCCTTCCAGAATTCTGTGGGTATGAGCGTTGGGGATTGTTTGGAGCTGTTAAGCGCCTATCATAATTCTACATTCTTTAAATGGGGCGATGATCTCTTTTTACAAAAACAAGGAGTATGCATAGGATTCAGTCCTGCTCCAGTTTTAAGCGATATGTTTTCAGCTTAATGTGACCGAAGGCTTTTTGCCCGTTTTGCAGCGCTAGGATTGTTAATGTCTTTCATTTTGGTGATGATTTTTTAATATTTTTAGACACCATTTGTATCACTCTTCTTGAAGCCATGGGACGTATCTTAGATCATTTTTTAAACTGCTTATCTCCACTGGTCGTCACACATGAGCTGCCTAAAAACAATAGCACACGCTTTCTTTAAATCAAGTTAAAGTTTTTAGAAGATGACACATGCTGGATTTATCATCCTAGGGATGGAAAACTACCTTTGCCTTTCACTTCTGCACACTCAAGGCTCATAAACGAAGCATAGCTCGTTTAGGGTTTCTCAACTGTCTTAAAAAGTCATGCCCTTATGGGACTGAGGAGACCTTGTTTCTGCAGTCAAAAAGGTTGGAAGACACGAATTATCCGTTTAACTTGCTTGTATCAGTGGCCGAAGAGCTTGTCAGAAAAAAGAGGAAAACTACGACGCAGCAAGAGCAGGATAAGACAACTGACAAAAGAAAATTTCCTGTTATTCCATATAAGCATAGGCTATCATACAACCCGAGAAAAATTGGCAACAGGGTAAACATAAACATATTGTTTTCAACCACGAATAAGTTGAGCGTCCCGTGCAGGATAAGCACTTCTGTAAACAAGGCCGCATACACAATCAGGCGTAGAAGGCATAGTGTACAAGGTGACCTTGACATGTCGCAAATATTCTATAGGGCAGGCAAGAAGATGCCTAAATGAGAGATTAGGAGAGCATAATAGCAACGTGGAAAACAAAAGATGGGGGCACATGAGTATCCGTTGTCTCAAGTGCAAGAAAAACCAGGAAAAGCAAGGAAGGCTGTCGTCCCATTTTTCAGAGATGTAAAATTCTTTATAACAGCAAATTTAAAATACCGCAAGAGATTCGGGGGCTTTTGAGTCAGCACGAGCGGGCGATGGTTGCGTAAGCGCTCCGTCAATGTTGTTGTCTGAAAAAAAGATGTCATATTTTACATCGGGCACGTGGGTTGCCTGATAAAATTTAGCAGTCATCACTCGTTGGTAAATGGTCTTGTCAGCATGCGCAAGTGATTACCAAGAGTATCATTTTAAAAATTATAAAACAATTACTGTATAAGACCAATGTTAGGTCAATCCTTGAATATGCCTGCACAATTTGGGATCGTCTAGCGGTGCGAGATAAAGACAAATTATAAAGGCTACAGAACTTAGCAGCTCGGTTTGTGTCGGGTATTTACAGAAAATATATGAGACTTTGAAAAAAAGACTGCAATGGGAGCATTTGGAAATCCGTCGACGTAAGTTGCGACTGAAGTTTTTTCACGCGATTTATCATTGTTCTGTTTGCATTGAAAGAGCGCAGTATATACTGTCACCTCATTATATATCTGACCGCGTAGACCACAGTTTCAAAGTACCGGAGATTGCCTCAAAAACTGATGTATATCGATTGCCTTTTTTTTCCCAAAGCATCACGCTATTGAAACAAATTGTCTTCAGAGACCGCTTGTATTATGTCTCATGATGTTTTCTTTTCTACCTTATAATAACCATTTGAGTTTCGCAGTTCTGAGAAATTTTTATCTGCTTTTGTTTTTGTTTGTTCTGATGCAATTTGGACTTCTTTCCGTGGCTGACACTGCTTATGTTATGTTTGTTTTTATGTATACCCTCCCCCACTGTAATACCGCTTGGCGCTGTGGGTAAATAAATAAATAAATTAAAATAAATAAAAACTTGTTTCACGCATGAGATAAAATCAGTTGCAAGTAAGAGCTTTGTATGCTCTCTTTTTCTGTCGATCTTCTCTTTTTGAGCGCTTTCAATGTCGGAATGGAAAACCAACTCGCCTACTCACTTAACTTATTCAATTATAGGTGTAACGTTATGAGACCGGAAGACGTCCTATAGGGTGAGGGAAGAAACGCGGTTAAATTACGTTGCAATCAAAATCATCGACAGGGCATGTAATGCGAAGGCAAGATAACCGTTGGTCCTTAAGGCTAACGGAGTGTATTCCAAGAGAAGAGAAGCGTGGAAGCGGGCGGCCGAAATTTAGGTGGAAAGAGAGATCAAGAATTTTACGGGGACAGGGGACCGCAGCTGGCAAAGAACAGGGTTAATAGGAGAGACATCGGAGATGTCTTTGCCCTGCAATCAAGGTGATGATGACGGTGATGTCCGGGTCGGTTGCGGCGTACACATTGTTCCAATCAACTTTACTTAGCAACGATTTGGAGACAGTGCACCCGTCGATAAGAGAATGCTGAGCGGGGTTTATTTTGTGTTATAGACCTGATTTATAGAGGTAAAAAAGTGCACGTAGTCACAAATGCTATCTATTAAAGCACCAGGTTTTCACAAGATATATAACATGGGTGTTGAACATATCTAAAATTGTCGTTGATTGCAGATTAGCAGTATGTGTTCCGACGAAAATTGGTGCGTAACTGCGAAGCTAGTTGCAACTTCATTCCATTCTAAACTGGCATAGAGACATTAAAATCATCGTAGAGAATTAATGCCTATTTCCTTTCGCAAAACATTTCTCTGAAACACTAAAAACAAAAAGAACAGAACAGAAGCTAATATTTCAAAGGCAGCGGTAGCAATCCCATAATGCTATAGTACCATTAAAGCATAACACAAAAAATTGGACCGTAGCTCACAATCCATTGAATTTATGCCTAGCTTTGCAGCGCCAGGCCCCCTTTTTTGGCATCGTACTTTAGGCAATGCCATTCCGACGTGGCAAATGTCATCTTCCAATGCAAAACATGTTTCAGAGAACAGCGCCACGCCAAAGTACACTTGCGCATTATCAGGAAATAATGGAGCTGATCCTGCCTGTTTCCTCCACCACTAATGTTAAAATGACCACAAATTAGGCGCCTTTGAACACTGGTGTTGACAAACTTAAGGTTGGTAGCATCTACGTGCGTAACAATATACGGAATATTGTTTAAAGAAAAACCAAGGGTAGTGTTGGGAAGCGTTGCTAGGTGATCGTCTGGATCGGCCAAGAAAACAGATAGCAAGAGCAAGCGACAACAGAGAAAGCGCATGCAGCAGTACGCCGTCTGTCCATCACTCCAGGATGGATCCCGGAAATGATTTGCTGCGCAGAAAACGCAACCGGTGTCTCATTCAGCGCGACGGATGTCACTGTGGTCCGTCGGCATATCGGCACGCTGCGTTCGTAGATCACACGCAATGCTTCATCCGCAAACGTCGCTGAAATTTCAATCAGCCACGCATGTTCTGTGCTTCCCCATCTTCAAGGATAAAAGAGTCGACCTCCCCACTGCCAGCACACAGCAAGTGGCAGCAGTGGCAGCGCACGCATCAGTAAACTTACGCTGTCTGTCGACGATTCCAGGTTGGATAATGGCATTATGAGAACAAAAAATAACTGCGCAAAAGGACGGGACAAGAGAAAGAGAACCACACGGGACAAACGCAGACTGACAACTGATTTATTCCACCAACTCCTCTTTCCTTCAGCAGCAAAGCGCATGCGCACCAACCACAAAAACAAACACAAAAGCCACACTCATCTCGTGGAATCAAGGAACTCCTTGCGGTACAGGTGTACTGAAGCATCGCTCACACACTTATCAGGTCCTAACCTCGCGATTTCCAAGGCCTCGATAATTTCGCGTTCATTCTTATTCCTCGAGCGTCCGATAATCTCAGTCCTATCGAAAAGCGGCTTACAATCTGTCATCGTAAGCATGAGGACAAAGATTGTAAGCCGCTTTTCGATAGGACTAAGATTATCGGACGCTCGAGAGATAAAAAAGAACGCGAAATTATCGAGGGCTTGGAAATCTCGAGGATAGGACCTGATAAGTGTGTGAGCGATGCTTCAGTACACCTGTACCGCAAGGAGTTAGAGTTCCTTGATTCCACGAGATGAGTGTGGGTTTTGTGTTTGTTTTTGTGGTTGGTGCGCATGCGCTTTGCTGCTGAAGGAAAGAGGAGTTGGTGGAATAAATCAGTTGTCAGTCTGCGTTTGTCCCGTGTGGTTCTCTTTCTCTTGTCCCGTCCTTTTGCGCAGTTATTTTTTGTTCTCATAATGTCATACCAACTAGCCCCTCACCGCACTCTTCTGGATAATGGGCCTGATTTTACGCGAAGAACACGCAACTGGTGTCTCATTTATCGCGACGGATTTGCCTGTGGTCAATAGCACCGCCATTTCAAATCAAAATCAAATCAAATTTATTTTCCAGCAAGTTGATGGACGCCTGGGCTAAAAGCTGTACAAACAGCTTGACAAAGGCCCAGGAAACAAGTACACAACATAGCAGGAGCAAACAACAAATTCTAGAAGTTCATTAAAAAGTGTTATACAATACATACGTCGCTGTAGCACGAGATAAAAACAAAACAAATAAGTTGATCAAAAATAAAATCAATGAAAAAAGCTCAGCAAGGCAGAAAGTTTGTAAATGCGAGTATAATATTCAAAGTAAGAACACATGTATGGATAGATTATATTTGCACGAAGTAGGTTCTCAATTTCTTACGACTAAAACCAACAGTGTCTTTATATTTGTTGGGAATATTATGAGCCAAGGATTGTCATTCGTAGTCTGTTCTAAAATATGGTAGGGGCCATGTGTCAGTGCATCTAGTGTTTACTATTGCAGTGCGGTGTTCAAGAGATGCAAGTTTTACCAAAAAATTACCCATACCTGCCAAACCGAAATAAGTTAATTGTAACAAGCGATATTGATAAACATTATCCCCACGGATCATACTAAGTGATGTTATTATGGCTTGAATATTTGTCGTGGGTTCTAAGTTTACGATGAGACGAATAATTTTTCTTTGCAAGACAAGAAGCTTGTTCATATTTGTTTTAGTTGTTGTTGCCCATACTAGAGTACAGTAGTTAACGTGAGAAAGGAGCAGAGCATAGTAAATTTGCAATTTAGCACTTATGGGCAGCAATGTGTGTCAGCGTGAGATTACACCAGTAACAGCAGAGAGCTTTTTAGAAAAATGATTTATATGAGCGTCCCATTTAAGATGCTAAGAGAAGAATACACCCAGAACGTTATGCTCGTGAACTATCTCTATGTGCTGGTCTTGGAAAATGAGTGGATCTAGGGGAGGATCTTCTTTATTATAAGCTCGAAATATAATGGCTTTGGATTTAATTGGGTCTACCTTGATTTTATTTCCTTTCGTCCAGGCTGAGAGTTTAGTAAGGATCTCATTAGATCTTAACACTAGTTGGCTGATATTATTCGCAGTAATAAGTAGGGTACTATCATCGGCATAGATTACAAATCGAACTGACGTGTCAATGTTGACAATATCATTTACATATGTGTTAAACAAAAGGGGGCCGCAAACACTTCCTTGTGGTACGCCGCATACTATTGGTAAGAGAGATGACCTTTTGTTACTGATGCATACACACTGGTGCCTATTTTCCAGGTAAGATTGCAGTAGAGCCAAAGCTGTTCCACGAATTCTATAAGATGAAAGTGTATTAATGAGAATACTGTGATCGATGGAGTCAAACGCTTTGCTGAAATCAATAAATATTCCGGCTGTCAGTAAATTATTATCAATATTTTCCCAAATTAATTCCTTCAGGCTTAGCAAAGCAGCCTCAGTCGAGCGACCCTTACTGAAACCATACTGTGAGTCTGTTAAAAAAATTTTCTTATGAAAAAAGTTAGTAATACGAGAAAAACTTAGCTTTTCTAATCAATTCGAAAACACTGGGAGTACGGAAATTGGCCCGTAATTGGATACTAGATTGCGATCACCTCCTTTATATAATACCGACAGCCTTGCAGATTTCATACCGGATTGCACATATCAGCTAAAGGAAATGTTAGCAATTCTAATACGTATTTAAGGGGTTTAGTTTGAATATCATCAGGATCGAATGACCTACTGTTATTTAGACCCATGAATGTGCTGTATATTTCGTTTTCATTAGTAGGATCAAGAAATATGCTTTCACCACTGTTAGAAGCTAGGGCTTCTTCCGTGCTGAACACTTAACCACTCAAGAAATCCTTAACAGTACACTCTCCAACTGCTGACAACGGTTCGCCTCTCACACCACAAAACTAGACATTTTTGTCCCATCGAAACAAAACTTTACGTCTGAGGAGACACTTAAACGCAGCACTCCTAACTGAAACATTAGCAGCGGTATCCACGAAATGCATCACAGGTACACCATCCACTAGTACATGCACTTTGTTCCGTAACATAACTACAGGCAGCGGTATCCCTTCCGGCGGCAGACTTCCAGCGACCTCACCCCCATCGGTCGCGCCGACTAGTTTTCCGGCAAAGGCGAGGAGGAACGGCGTCGATGCGATGGAGATCGACGAGTGCGGAAAGCTGGAGGTGGTGTCACACTTCTATCCTATGCCGGCGAACGATTCTGCATTTGTGCAGACCATGGGATCAGGCGGGTAGGATGGATACCTGGAAGGAACGGGTTGGTAATGCGGCCGCGGAGGATGGGTAGAGGAGCCGTAACGGGATGATTGTCGGCGGGGACAAAATCGGGAGATGTGACCGGGTTGGCCACCGCAGTAGCACACAAAAGAGAAACCAGGAGCAGGCTGCGCCGGCAAGTAATCATACGACGGACTGGGCCGAAAGTTCTCGCCGGCGTAGGCTGGTAAAAGCGGGACCTGTGCTCCATGGGGCGATCGCGGTATGTTGCCCGGCCGTAGCCGACGGGGTATTTGGTGCTCCTCAAAGTCCGCTGCGTTAACGGCGGCTGGCGGAGTAGGGGGCGTGAGATACAGTGACCTCGTCAACTGTTCGCGAACGATCTGGGGGATTGTGGAAGCCAGATCACATGGCGATGGTGTGTCTGCAGCTGCCACCGTCGTCACCCCAGCCAAACGTCCAAATTTCTTTGTGATGTGGCGCATTTTCATTCATTTTCATATTTTTTCATTTATTTAGTGCTCTTTGTTGCTATACACATATACGCAAACACAGCTCGAACCCATAGCCAACGGTTAGTAGTGGGTCTAACAGAAAAAGGTATACAAGCATGCTGCCAACAATATACCAAAATAAATACAGAGTAAGTTATATATACAGGAAGCTATACATCACTCTCAAAACTTGTAAGAGCATCAACAATGTCTCAAAAGTGCGGCATTGTTGGATGACGTCAGACACGGACTCGAGACTTTCTTTTCCGATAAGAAAATTGTAGACGTTTTCGGAAATCCTTTAAGTAAATGGCCAACTTTGTCTTCCTCTGTCAAGGCAGGAGAGACGACTTTGCACAGCTTCACGATTTGCACAGCTTCACCATTTGCAACACCTAGTTTAGCGGCACCTGGTCTGAATGTGTAGCATTAAATGCATACACAGATGAGGCGTTAACCTGCTGTATACACAGTAGGCCGGCAATCTTCCTGCATCTAAGAAAAGGCGGAAATTGCGCTAAATTTGACACATTAAATTAATTCAACACATTCGCACATTAATTCAAAAAATTTAAATTTAACAATTTAACTGAGCTTACCTTTTGTTTGGCAAAGCGCCAGCAACTAGCCCAGCAAGATGTACTGTTAAACTTCCTGAGCCTTCCCCAAGTCCACTTCAGCTTTATCTGCTCGTGGCGCCATACTGCGCCTAAAAAATGGACCTCCCTTTATGGCGCCGCTGATGATCGAGAGGTGGCGCTTGCTTGTCGGTTCATGGAGGAAGGAAAAAACTCATGGAGGAAAAAAAAACGAAGGAGGGAGCGTGGCGTCACGCGGCCAGCGTTCGCAGTGTTTATGAAGCGGTTTTCTCCCTCAGTTTTTCTCCCTCCACGCGCGGCGCGGAGCGTCTACAGCATATTCCCACACAACACCTTGGGAGAAAAGTGTACCAGCCGCGGATAGTGTACCAGGCCCAATTTCATCGCCTCACCCGTCGACAGTGGGACTCCCTTGAATCAATCCATCGAGAGGATATGCGTGCGATAACTTATCTTCCTCTTATCACACCCATACCCATTCTGCAAGAGTACGCTCAACTCTTACATTAAGTGAGATCATCGACCAGCGTGAGGCAAACAGAGCACGCAAGATGTCGCTTCAGCTTTCTCGTTTACACGGTCTTCCTCCATGGTCATGCTGCCAACTCACAGACAATGGCTCCTCTGCTTCGACGCCGATATCAGCCACGCATCTTCCTTCAGGGTGCGTAATATACACTGATGCATCACACACAACACTGCAGGGAGATACCGCAGTTTACAGTCCCTCCCATCCTCATCTTAACTCCCGCGCTAAATATAGCGCGGATAGTTGCTCCCCCCTTGCCTTGGAGCTTCAAGCGATACACAATGCCATTGTTTCCTTTCCACTCGTAACCACTTTCGATATTGTTCACATTTACACCGACTCCCTTGCCGCCCTCAAGCAGCTTAAGGCTGTCCGGCGCACATCCCCAGTTACACAATCCATTCACCAACTTTGCACAAAATAATCCTGTCCGGTGCGAATACACTGGATTCGCGACCATGCCCAGGATCACCATAATATTCATGTGGATGAAATGACACACCTTGACACATCAGACATCCCGCCTCCTTCCCCTCTTCCCCCAGATCCGTTCCTGCCAAATCTTTCCGAGAAACGCGCTTTGCGTCAGCGAACGCGCGCTCTAATTCCTCCGTGTTCGTACCCTCTCCCCCGGAGTCCCACTCGGGAGGTGGAGGTGTCTGTGCGCCGGATTCGGGTAGGAGCGGCTCTGACTCCTTCTGTGCGTCATCGGTGGCGTGACAAACGTTTCGAAGTGACTGACAAGTGTCCCCATTGTGGGGCTGCGCCAGACCAGTGTGACGAAAAACACTTGCTGTGCATTTGCCCGGCTACAGCTTCCGTGAGACGACGCTTCGTAAAAAAGGTAGGCCTGCGATGAGACGTTGCAGGCGACTATCGGAAGTGGACTCATGACAATCGCTTTATCGTGAACTTTTGCCACTTTTTAAGCCAGGCTTGTTTACACTCCTTCTCATAACAACTTTCTTTCCCTTTTACATTATGTCTAATGGCAAACACCTCGAAAAAAAATCTCTGCCTCTCCCGTAAACGAGAGTAGAGTAAGCATGAAATGTTTACGGGCCTAATGTCATCTCGGTGGACACCCGAACCGCACCGTACAGGAAGGGAGGAACGCCACCACCCGTTCAGCGCGATGCCTTGCCATTTGAACGCAAGGTTTTTTGAGGAAAGGAAATGGCGCAGTAATTCTCTGCCATCTCGGTGGACACCCGAACCGCGCCGTAAAGGAAGGGAGGAACGCCACCACCCGTTCGGCGCGATGCCTTGCCCTTTGAACGCAGCGCTTCTCCCCCGGATCACGTACGACAACGAAGTGCAACATGGCATTTATGTGCTTTTTGCACGCGTTATTAGAAATCGGAAATTATAATTCCGTGCATTATCAAACCCACAGCTCCACTGATATCTTGATAAACATTGAGAAGGCACTGGCAGCAGTTATTTTTTGTCTCGTTTGGAGACCAACCGGTGCTTGCATTCATACTGGTGAACAGCGCAAAAAAGGCGGGACAACAACAAGACAAGCGCTGGTCTTGCATGCCGGTCGCGTAGGAGGGCTTAGAGAGTCTCGTTAAATCTCGTTAAGTCTCGTACGGTGCCCGGATGTTCTCGTTTCAGAGCCCGGATGACTGGAATTCAGTGCCCGGATGATTGGATTTCAGTGCCCGGATGAGTGGATTTCAGTGCCCGGATGACGGGAATTCAGTGCCCGGATGACGGGAATTCAGTGCCCGGATGACGGGAATTCACTGCCCGGATGAGTGGATTTCAGTGCCCGGATGAGTGGATTTCAGTGCCCGGATGATGGCTCTAGGTCTCGGCGTGACGTCACCACACTGCCGACAACGGGGGCTAAAAGCATTTCATGCTTAAAAAATGCCTCTCCCGTAACCGAGAGTAGAGTAAGCATGAAATGTTTACGGGCCTAACACAGGCTCCATTGCTCGGCTTAAGCAGCTGTGACGGTTGCGGCATTGAAATCCAGGAAGATGCAGAAGCGTACGGGGACACTACGATACGCAGGCCTGACAAGAATGTATATGCAGCGCGTTCGAATACTCCAGGAGCGTGTATACATCTGCCTGCCAGAGGGGGAAAGGGCATGAAGGCCGTGCGGCCGGTCTTTTACATGCGTGAGTGTAGGACCGCAGTGCCATCCTTGGGGAGCACGCGAAAGCAGTTTTTCAGCTGAAAGCCCTTCTCGCCCTGGAGCTCCCCTCTTTCTCTAAGCGGCCTTCTCTCAAAGCCCTTAAGAGATCACGTATGACAATGAAGTGTATTGTGGCATGTATGTGCTTTTTGCACGCGTTATTAGAAATCGGAAATTATAATTCCGTGCATTATCAAATGCACAGCTCGACTGATATCTTGATAAACATTGAGAAGACACTGGCAGCAGTTATTTTTTGTGACTCGTTTGGAGAGCAACCGGCGCTTGTATGCTGGTCCCGTAGGAGGGCTTAGAGAGTCGTTGAATCTCGTTAAGTCTCGTACGGTGCCCGGATGTTCTCGTTTCAGAGCCCGGATGAGTGGATTTCAGTGCCCGGATGATGGCTCTCGGTCTCGGCGTGATGTCACCACACTGCCGACAAAGGGCGCTGAAAGCATTTCATGCTTAAAAAACTGTCGAGGGAGTCACGCGGTGTTTCTCGATCGAAAGCTCATCTTGTCCGGTCGCAGCTTAGCGACGCGTTGTAGTTGTGTAAAAACCGGGCGATACCAGAGGGCCGTGGCGTAGCATTTGCGTTGCGGCGTGGGCGCACTTCCATCAACTGCTCGAGTTTCTGTTTTTGGTCGTGCTCACAGGCTTACGCGGGCGCCCTTCACTCATATCTCAAGGTGGAATTCAGTGCAAAACTCTCATGCTTGGATTTCAACGTGCTCGGCGACCACGATCGCCCGAGCATTTCGTCTACTGCGTCACTGCTCGGAGTCGTCGGGAGACCGCCGCTGCTCAGAGAGGGGCATTCGCGCTGTCCGTTCGCCAGTGATTCAATACGGCGTGTGCTACAGAGCGGTCGTCCGCCTATTATGTATGCGGAGATTCGCGTCCTGTGCGTGCAGTGTGCGTGTGCCATTCGCGCTCCCGTTTCCATCGGCATTGAAGCCTCATTGGTCTTTGTGCATGTTCTTACAGCCCTCCAGCGAATGTGACTGGTGTTGATTATGATATAACTGCCATTTTTATTTTTCGACGATTGCGCTTGTGTGAGCGGCGGAGGCCTTGACATGAGCGGAGAGCGACAATGTAAAGGAAGCAGCTGCGCTCGCTTTGGTGCTGGTATACAGAAACTTTGCTGCATTCCCGTTTGAAGCGTGTAACTTTTGAAGCGTCTAGCGAGCTATTTACCTCTGGGACGGGCCGGGCTCAAGTGTATTCGTTGATATCGAGGTCAAGTCTGTATTTTTCTCCGCGCGCTACGTTTCCTGTAGCAGCTTTTGCGACTGCTTTTCTAGCTGATGTCATGGTCAAGAAGTGCGAAAAAGCCGAAGCCTAACAGAGTTTGGAGGCCTTTTCTCACACGTGTTCATTCTGCCCATGCCCTGTGAGAGTGTTATTTGTGGCAAAAAGTACTTAGTTAAATGAGGATCCACATGTGCACTGAATATCAGTGATGCCTGTGGTTATGTTGAAGAAAAATAATTTGATGCGTTCATTACGTACAATAAATGGACCTTAACTGTCTGTATTGTCGATCACAATAAAGTGTGCTACTATGCAGTAACATTACAAGCTAGTATTTCACCAAGTAGAGAACACTGGTGCTTACAGCTACAGCTCTGTACGTTAAACGTGATATACAGCACTGAAACAATACACAACAGTGTGAAACATACTGCAGCCATTTGGTACACCTAAACTTCTAGAAGCAGTCTGAATAGCTATGGTCATAAATATTATGCACCAAACTAGATCTGTGGATACAAAACATGCTATGTTGCCGTGCTACAAAGGATGGATTTCTGGATCATTCTTAAAAGGGGCAGTCACATTTTAAACATGCTTTCTTGGACTTTTTTCATTGAGAAAAAAGGCTTCCGGAATGGTTATCCTATGTAAAATTTATATTTGATAGGTTGTGCGCTAAAAAGACGTTCACTGTGAACGTATTTCCCTGTTTTCCTGTGAACGTCATTTAACGCACAGCCTAGCAAATATGAATATGTACCAACTAGCCCGTCAAAAAGCCTTACTTATGTAAAATTTATGTCTTTAGGTGGGGGTGACGCACCCACATCCATAAAGCCTCCACTGCCGTGCTGCTTTAGGCACTTCAGCCCTCTCCATTTCTGTCACCTCTATGAGTGCCTCTTGGAGTTGTCAGTCAAAAGTCATTGTTGGCACAGCCACCATTATGAACGCGTTATGATACTACATTTTGCATTCAAGGACAAGAAATCAAACTTTTTAGTAGTTTTGCCCATTTTCACTGCTGCATGAGAAAGGATTCTTTGCATGGCCAGCCACGCGAAAACATGCTGTGAAGGTAAA
Organism: Amblyomma mixtum; assembly: GCF_055824585.1. Classification (NCBI taxonomy): domain Eukaryota; kingdom Metazoa; phylum Arthropoda; class Arachnida; order Ixodida; family Ixodidae; genus Amblyomma; species Amblyomma mixtum. The sequence goes on from NC_143012.1 coordinate 129,780,565, forward strand.
TATAGCAATGAAGACCAAAAACAAAATACTGCACGATTTTTATTATCCTGACTGCTGCAGCACAACGCACTGTTGCGACAGCCAGCTTCCCAAGCATTCGCAGTGGAGGCAGGCTGCAAAGTTTAACAGCAGCAGCATTAAAAGTTCAGTTGAACACTACAGGGTGTGACCATGCATAGCAGCATTGTTCACGACTCAGCCGAACGTGCGCACTCCATCAGCATAAAACTGAGGGGTCTGTGCTATCCACCAGAGCGCGCGATTAAAGTGTGGCCAGTATGTGGGACATTTTTATGCGAGCATAGCATCCAAACAACCCGACATCAATAACCTTGCTCAGGGATCTCATGCATGAAGCTCTAAACTCATTCTAGCAAAGAAAGATTTTTTTTAACAACCTCGTGAGCACATTTGAGAGCTCTCTACTCAAAAATCACTGTGCTCTCAAATAGAAAGTGTTGCAGAGGGCCACTGAAATATAATCCTCGTGCCAGCGAGCTATACACGTAAGGCTTCCTGGGTAGCTATATAATAAAACATTTCAGGAAGCTTAAGTTTAAAGGAAGTACTGTACACTGCATGAAGGTGGGATAGTTGGTTCGGAACGCGATCCGAGACCCGCAGCGTGAAAAAAAAAGGAATTAAAGATGATGCACGGCACAGAGTAACAAGTTCTATTTCAGTGGCACCATGTGTAATAGTTCATATTAGAAAAAAAGACAGAACACAAACAAGCATGCTCTTCATAGTGTATGCTAGATTTGGTTTTCTATTCTGCCATATTTTGGTAGCAGCTGTGTTTTTATACACAATTTCACTGAACTAAAATTTTGTGCCCTACACCTCGTCTGGTGAAACGAACCTTCTGTCCCTGCGATTAGCACGAGACTACGATGAGCCGGGTGTAAGTATGCCAGTATATTTGGCCAAGTGCAAGGAGCCCAGGGGCGCATATCTCCGCCCTAGCAAGAACGACTCAGGCAAAAGAGGCGAGATACACTGCGGACCAAGGTGGGTCACCGCAGTAAGTGAAAGCGAAAGTTCCTTCCCGGGCTTACGGCAGTCGCGATAAACCCGTTCGCCTAATGCTACTTGACTACGAACATGCAATGCAAGGCCTGACTGTTTCGTTCGAACAAGAAAGCGGGGATGACTCGGCAAAGAGCAATAACAAGAGGCAGCCGATTGTTTCACACGAATATTTCCGATGTCTACCGTACCTGTGTCTGTGTCTCGCCAGTGTCTCGTCTCCCCTTTCTGCGTCCTCGTGAAGTTTGCGCTGTTTTCGTGTGATGGAAAACCAACTAGCTCGTGATGTGTTCTTCAAGTCCATTACCGTACCTGCACAACGACCAGAAACCAAGCGCTAGTCGCACTGGAGTCTCTTATAGGCCAGCTCCTTAGCTGGGTTTGAAACGCGCACGCTGTGGAAAGTAAACAAGCGCGCGCCAGGACAACATGGCGCCGAGCTCTCTTCCGGCTTCAAAAAATGGCACGTGACGGCCTCTTTCCTAAATTGTCTTTCCTCCATGTGCCGGAATAGACAGTGTATAGACTGGACTACAGTGCGGTGGCTACAGTGACTGTTTTAGACAATGTGTCATGTACAGGCTTCCCCGGGAATTGAAATTACAGAGGGTTCTGAATATTTTAGACAATGTGTCATGTACAGGCTTCCCCGGGAATTGAAATTACAGAGGGTTGTGAATATTTAGGGCGAACTTTTTTAATTGAGTAGTTGATGTATCGCTTAGGAGTAGAAACGTTTATGACTCAACACTCATGACAAAAGTGGTGAACAATCACTTTACTTTACACTGGGAATAAAGTCGTATTTATTCCCAGAAAGCTAAAGAATAAGGACTACACAAAATGTAAAGCCGAAAGTAGGGCAAGATGGATAACGCTTGTCTGCGTCGTTCCCTTTCCGTCCCTCGTGTTCCCTTTGCGCTAGTTTTTCATCACGTGCATAAAATGTGCCGGGAAACTATACGCCATTTCAGACTGCCAATAACGTGCCTTATAAAAAGGCCACCCATTCAAAACCACTCGCGCAATGCAGGCGCGGAAAACGCTGTAACACACGCTCATATGTGCACTGTGCATGTCGCATCAGCTCAGTGATTAAACACACATAAGGTAGTCTAATCCACGCCCAACTGAGTACGCACACGTGGAAGATGTATATCTGAGTTCTGACATCGGCTAAAACAGACGCTTGGGCCAGTTGGTAGTCCATGATTCTAGACAGCACGAAAAAGACAGGGACGTGGGAAGACCATAAAGACGAGCGCTCATTTTCAACTGAAGCGTATATTGCTTGGCCCGCGAAAATATATGCATCAGGCACACCAACAGAAGAAAACATGATGACAATCATATTAACAGGTATAAGCTAACAACTGTTGAAGGTTGCAACAGGGGCGTCATTGACTTGTGTCCAAAAACCTTACTTGTTTACCACACGATGGCGGGATTGATCATTCCCGCTGTCGTCTGGTAAGAGAGAGAGAAAAGGACGGAAAGGCAGGGAGGTTAACCAGGCGATGCCCAGTTGGCTACCCTACACTTGGGGAGGGGAAAAAAGGGGAAAAAAGAAAAAAGAGCGGCAAGGAAATGAGTTGTCTAAGTGCGGCAAACGGGACGACGCCTCAACGAGCTCCTCAAAGAGCATCACAACAGTGTATTTTAAACGGTGAAAGGGCACCTGAGCATTCACTGCAGGGATTGTAATCTGCACGGCGCACTTCTCCCAAATCAAAGTGATAAGTAAACATCGCAATCATCTCGCCCGCGAAATTTTAGCAGCCGCAGAAATCGCGAGGACTGAAGACGCATGTGTAAGTAGCGCTTCGTTGGCGTTAGCACAGAAGGAGTTGAGGTTTTTGGACGCAAGATAAAGACGCCGCTATTGCAACCTTCAAGAGCTGTTAGGTTATATCTGTTGATGTGATCGTCATCATGTTTTCTTCTGTCGGTGTGCCCGATGTATATATTTTCGCGTGCCAAGCAATAACGACTCAATTGAAAGTCAGCCCTCATCTTCGTGGTCTGACGTCGTCGTCTTTTTCGCCCTCTCTACAAATCTGAGATCGGCCATGACGATTTCCATGACACTGATACAACTATGTACAAATTTACGGCTGTATCAAGCACCAATCGCTTGAACATGTACCACCACAGGCCCTTCCCATACCCCAAAGATGCACTGAATAACCAAAACGAGCAAAGAAAATATAAACCAAGACGTGATCATCTATGTCGCCATCACCATCATCAACCTGACTATGCTAACTGCAGGAGAAAGGCCTCTCCCATGTATCTCTAATTAGCCCTTTCGTTAGCCAGCTGTAGCCTCCCTGTCCCCGCTAACTCTTTTGACACCTTCCGCTGCGTCACATATCCGACCGCAGCCTTGGTCACCTGTTCCGCAGCTGCTAGGAACTGAGGGCACAGGGTTAGTTGGTTCGTTCATTTAGGAGCTTGTGGCCAAGTACTACACCAGGGTGGCCAAATCCTGTTCTGTGGAGGGAGTGCGTTGTCGGTTCTGGTCACCGAGATCAAGGCGTACCCCAGGCCTGGTTATTCAATTTCATCGAGACTGTTCGATCCCGGCCGCGGCGGTTGAATTTCTTTGCAGGAGAAATTCGAGGCCCGTGTACTGTGCGATGTCAGTGCACGTTAAAGAACCCCAGGTGGACGAAATTTCCGGAGCCCTCCACTGCGGCGTCTCTCATAGCCTCAGTCGCTTTGGGACGTTAAACCCCATAAACCAAAGCAAACCAATTTCATCGAGACTCGGAGTTTTTTTTTTTTCATCCCGCTAGAAAATTGCGCTGCACCGCAATTCCAACCCCGGTCCTCTGGCACGCGAGTCTGATGGTCTACTGGTACGCCATCACTACCTACCTTGAACTTATTTATTTATTTATTTATTTGGTCATACTGTTAACCCTCAAATGAGGGTCGTTACAGGGAGGGAACAAAAACAAATACATTTCATAAGCACTTCAATGAGCAATCATGAGTCAGAGTTCAAAATTTATACACCATTTCTGAAAAACATATCAACACCTAGCTCAAATTCTTGCACGTTCGCACTCTCCACAACATCACTTGGCAATTTGTTCCACATTTCAATTACATCAAGAAAGAAGGAATACCGGTACACATCCGTACGTGAGTTAATAGGCTGTAGTACCCTGCTGTGGTTTTTTCGGGAACCACGTTTTAGAGGCGCTTTCACATAATGTTCTTTATTTATTTTTAATGCCCCTTGCATTATCTGGAAAAAAGTTTGAGTGGATGTTTTATTATTCTAATTTCCAGCGTTTCCAATTCACACTGCTGCATCATCTTTGTAACCGAGTCAGTACGGCGATACTTGGAACATATTGTCACGACCAGAGGAGCCGAGAAGGTAAGCGTCGGGAAGAACCCAACACTGGGAGCCTTCTTTTAATTATAGCGCCAGGTTCCAGGACACCGAACAGAACAAGCGCGCCTCGAGAGCCCACCGCCGCTTCGTCGTCGTCTTCGACTCAGCGCGGAGGCCGCGCGGCGCGTTAGGCGCGTGGCATTATTCCCCCCCGCGAAAGCAAAGAGAGAGAGAAACAACTTTATTGCCATAGATTGGAGGGATTTAGGGCAGGTGGGCTTGGTGTGGCCCCCAGGTGGGGGCGACTTCCTGGGCCCACGAAATGAGTGCCAGTTGGATGCTCTTGTCTGGCCTTCTGAGGAGTTGGTTCCATCCTTCTTCGGAGGGAGCTGGCAGTAAGGTTCGAGGGGGCGGATTTCCCGCGCAACCCCAGAGGATGTGTGCCTGGGTGGCGATTTCTCCCTGGTAACAATTTTGGCAGACGGGGCATATTCCCCGTCTGTGATGAGTGAAAGTCTAGAATGGCTAAGGATGGAGTGCGTCTGCAACCTGCGGAGCAAGCTGGCTTGCGCTCGATTCAAGTCGGGGTGTGGAGGCGGGAACTGGCGTCTCATCTCTCTGTAGAGGTTGGTAATTTCGGCAAAGGTCTGGGGAGCCTCGGCGACAGCGTCTGGGTCCGTGGGGCCAGCCGCCCGGTTGGTTAGTCCTCGGGCTAGTCGGTCGACCCCTTCGTTTCCAGAGTTTCCCGCGTGGGCGGGTACCCAGACCAGGTTGATCTTATGGTCGAGAGTGCAGACGCGAAGGATGCGTGTAGCGGGGTGGCAGATAAAACCTGCCGAGTAATTTTGTATCGCTCTTTTGGAGTCGCTTAGGACTGTGCGCGTACATGGGTCAGCGATGGCCAGCGCGATGGCGGTTTCTTCTGCCGCTGTCGGAGAGTGAGCTACTACTGTGGCGGCGGTGACGAGAGTAGATTGTGGCGTGGTTGCACAAGCCACGTATGTGTTTGCACTTTGCCGTGCAGCATCTACGTATATTGCGTGTTCGTCGGCAAGGTATGTGGCATCTAGTGCTTGGGCTTTCAGCTGACGGCGCGAAAGCAAACATTGTCTCGATGTGGAATGGGGTATGTACAGTGGGAGGAGGATGAACAGAAAAAAAAAGAATAGGAGTGAGGTGAACTATACAGTGCGCGCTAGATGACATGCGGGGAGAGTCAAGTTCACACGTGGGGTAAGGGGAAAAAGGTACGAAACGAAGCGTCAACACAGCGCTCAGTCACACGCAAAGTACGGCTTTAAGCGCACTACATGCACGATTTCCGGCCGTTGACGCTGAGGGCCGGCGATCACAGTTCCATGGGGGACAACTTCATAGTTGACGCTATTCAGGCGGCGCAGGACTCTGTACGGGCCAAAATACCTATTTATAAGCTTTTCGCACAATCACTTGCGGCGCACGGGTGTCCACACCCACACGTGGTCGCCCGGCTCGTAGTGCACGTCCCTGTGCCGAAGGTTATAGTGTCGGGCATCGGCGGATTGCTGTTCCTTGATGTGCAAGCGGGCCAGCTGACGGGCCTGCTCTGCTTGTTCCACGAAGTGGCCTGCTTCAGTGGGGAGCTCTGCGTCGCCGTACGGCAGCATGGCGTCTAGCATCATGAGGACCTCTCTGCCATACACGAGACGGAACGGGGTGAACTGGGTGGGGTCCTGCGTCGCGGTATTATATGCGAAGGTGACGTACGGCAAGACCTCATCCCAGGTTTTGTGTTCAACGTCGACGTACATCGAGATCATGTCCGCCAATGTTTTGTTGAGCCGTTCCATTAGACCATTGGTTTGGGGATGATACGCTGTTGTTGGTCGATGAACAGTATGGCTAAGCGCTAAGATGTCACGTAGGAGTCGGGCTGTAAACGCCTTGCCTCGGTCAGTAATGATGGCCGATGGGGCGCCGTGTCTCCCCGCACCTCCACCAGTGTCACGACCAGAGGAGCCGTGAAGGTAGGCGTCGGGAAGAACCCAAGACTGGGAGCCTTCTTTTAATTACAGCGCCAGGTTTCAGGACACCGAACAGAGCAAGCGCGCCTCGAGAGCTCACCGCCGCTTCGTCGTCGTCTTCGACTCAGCGCGGAGGCCGCGCGGCGCGTTAGGCGCGTGGCAATATAAAACGTGCTGAAATCTGTTGTATTCTTTCTACCTTTTTTAAGCATTTTTGGTGGGGGCTCCAAACAGCATTCGCATATCCCAGAACTGGTCGTATAAACGTTTTGTAGGCGACTAACTTGATTTCTCTAGTCGCGTTTGGAAGTTTTCTCCTAAGAAAGCAAAGCTTCTGATACGCTTTTGAATAGATATTCTCAATGTGAATACGCCAGTCTAAATTGTGCGTCACTGTCACCCCCAAGTATCGGAAACTCTGTACCTCGACCAAGGTATTTTCTCCAATTATATATTCAAATCTGATAACGTTCTGTTTTTTAGTTACGTGAGTGTATGTAGATTTTTTGTAGTTAATTACCATGCCCCATCTTTGGCACCACGAGTTTAATGATTGCAGGCATTTATTTAGTTTAATCTGATCTTCCGCGCAGGCTACACGCGTGTAAATTAGACAATCTTCAGCGAATAGTTTAATTTTTACAGGCGGTTTAATATTAGAAGGAATATCATTAACATACCATAAAAACAATAGTGGGCCTAAAACAGACCCCTGCGGCACTCTAGACACAACTTCACACTTCCCCGATTCACTTTTCCCGATTCGTACCCTTTGATAACGGTTTTTTAAATATGCCTGAATCCACAATACTACAGTTTCACTAATTCCTAGTCTTCTCAATTTGGAAAGTAGTTTATGATGTGCAACTTTATCAAATGCCTTCGCAAAGTCTATACATACAACATCTATCTGTTGGCATTCATCTGTAGCTGTACAAAGGTCATGTACAGTTTCGATTACTTGTGTCACCGTCGAAAGGCCAGATCGGAAACCGTGCTGAACTGGGCATAATAGATTATTTTTTTCTAAAAAATACAGAATATGTTTTGCTGTTGCATGCTCCAGGACTTTACAGCACACAGAAGTGAGCGAGACCGGTCTATAGTTGTTTACACATAGCCTATTGCCACTTTTAAATATCGGAACAACAGTGCCATCGCGCCAGTCCTGAGGTACTGAATGATCCCGCAAAGATTTTTCGAATAAAAGCTGCAAATATTACGACATCCGTTCAGCGTACCGTTGAAGAAATACCGTCGGTATTTGATCTGGGCCACACGATTTTTTTGCATCCAACCTAAGCAAATGCTGGAACACGCCCTCCCTTGTAATGCGTAGGTCTTCCATTGGGTATTGTATTGCGCAGACTAAAGTATCACCGTCACTGTCACATCTATCCTTCGTGAAAACTGATTGAAAAAAATGATTAAATACGTTTGCAATATCTTTCTTTTCTGTCACGGCTACGTCGCCATCCACTATCTGTTCTATTCCATTCTTTCTATCTGCGAAATATCGCCAAAACCTTTGTGGCGAGCTTTTAAGGAAATTTGTAAGCGTTTTATTGAAGAACGTTTTCTTCGACTCCACCAATGCAGATTTTAGCATTTGTTTGGTTATTGAAAGTTCTGTTACCCTGCCTTTTTTCTTCCTTAATATTTTTATCTTACGCTTAAGGTGTATGATGCTCCTAGTTATCCATGGATTTTTTTGCTTTGATTTCTGTATACGTGTGGGCACAAAATGATCTATGCAATATTTGATTATGCCTTTAAGTCGGTCCCATAGTAGATCTACACTTTCGCGGTTGGATGCTATTTCAAAATCATTAAAGCTTTCTTCCAAAACGTCTAGGATGGACGTGTCATTCGCACGGCCATAATCCTTAACATGCATCACGACATATGGTTTCTTACAGATTCTTGTGTGCAGCGGTACATTCAAGCAAACCATCTTATGATCTCATAAACCATTCTCAACTGATACAGTATAATCTGGTATTCTACCGGATATGAAAACCAAGTCCAACAATGACTGGGACTTTGGTGTAACTCTTGTGGAGTCTTTAACTATTTGCTTAAGATTATGTGAAAACAATATCTGCATTATTTTATTGGCGCTCCTTATTTCTGCATTACCCGTTGATAGACTTTCCCAGTTAATATGCGGCAAATTAAAGTCACCAGCCATTATTAGTCTTATGTTTTCATTTACATGGGAGTTAAGAAATACATTCAAGCCATCCAGAAATTCTAGCGGAGTGGCTGGTGGTCTGTACACAGTCCCTAACATATACCACATGTTTGCACAGCTGATCTTGCACCAGACCGTTTCAGAGACATTGCAATAAAGGGCGACTGCGTTTATAGTGCTTTTCACAACAACAGCCACGCCACCACCTCTGGAATCTCTGTCGCATCTAAACACCTTGTAGTCAGGAGGAAAAATACTACTGTCATTAATTGCGCTATGTAACCATGTCTCAGTCAACATCAATACATCAGGGCTCTGAGAAATTAGTAGATACTCTAAACCAGTTACTTTATTTCCCATACTGCGGGCGTTTACAAGTAGAATTCTGAGCTATGACCGAGAAGAATCGCTTTCCGTGTCAGAAACCTTGTCTGAAGTTTGCAACTGAAGCAATGTAGAGCAAGCAGTCTTTCCCCTATTTTTGAATCGAGGAACCTTAACTTGCTCAGTACGGTACAGACACCGTTCATTCTTTTCACGATCCCAGACGTAGATATGATTGTTGATCTTAAGCTTGTCATGTACCAGTTGTACCTTGCTGCCGTTTGCTCGTTCCTTTTCACTGCTTTGCCATAGTTTCTTTCGTACTTCAACAGTTTCTTTAGCGTAGTCTTGACTAATGCTTATCGAGCTGCCTTTCAGCTTGCCGCAGTTCTGCATCACAGACTGTTTTTCTCGCGAATCATAAAAATGCATGATTACCGGCCGATTACTACCGTCTGTTTTCTTCCCAATACGATGAATTTTGTCGATCGTGTTCACTTCTACTCCCAAGGTTCCTTTAAATACATTATCAATAACAGCTTGTTTCAGGTCGCGGTCTGATTCACCCTTGTCCTCATCGATACCAAAAACTAAGAGATTATTGGATCGGCTTCTATTTTCATACTCTACCAACTTATCCGCCTGATGACGAACAAGGGATTCTAGGGTTTGTACTCGCTTGTTCAATTCTGCAATCACGTTAAGTGTAGCGGTCATTTTTTCGTATTTCACATTCATTTCGGTCATTTCAGCTCTTAATGCATCTATCTTAGCATCTGATGAAGCCTGATTACCAATGATTAATTGCAACATTTCTGCGGTTTTAGGTCCAGGATTTTCTTCAACATCTCCTGAAACCAAGAGTGTCAACACGATAGACCAAGAGTCAACCAAAAAATTCTGGAAACTGCGAGGGCACGGCAGGGCTAACAAAAAGCGGTTGTCACTTCTAAAAGTTCTAGCATTATTCATATAACGAACCTGCAACAGCAGTAACGGCCGCTTAGGCATGTTGTCGCTAGACCAGGTGCTGCGCCCTCTGAAGCCTCCCTCGCTGCTTGGCTCCTTTTGTAGCCGGTCCACTGAAGACGTAACCGTCGTCGACGAAAGACGATCCACGAGCTGGATGCCATCAATCCGAAAGTCTTGATAAGGCGTGAAGAAAAGCGGTGCCCAGTCCGGACTGCAGAAAGATGTAGCGTTGGCGAAAAACCATGGCAGAACCTGCAACAGCAGTAACGGCCGCTTAGGAATGTTGTCGCTAGGCCAGGTGCCACGCCCTGGCCTATTCCTATTTTTTTATTCGTACTAATAAAAAATCTACCACCACAATTACATGCGCTCATTCTCAGCGGTTACCTCAGCGTGAAGACCACTAGTTCCGTGATTAAATCTGTAAAAAAAATGGCGACGATTACGTTACTTCCTAATGCGAAGTTCGAGCGCAGCTCATCAGCTGTTTCAGCTTTCCGATAGATGGAGGCAATGAATTGGAGCAAGACATGTATGTGCATTTACAGACAAGTTATTTTTCACACATATTCCTTCTCCAAGAAACACTCCACTAACAGTTCTTGATTGTCATGAAGGAAGCTTTGCGGACGGAGAAATAGATGGATATATGCTCGACTTTCTGCTCCAATGCCTGGTTCTCAAAGACGAGGTCTGCGCATGTATTTCGCGAGGTTGTCACAGCTGTGGGAGCCGTTACGAGTGGAGAAACGGGATACATTAAAGCCGCCACCCACCCTGCCACGCTGGCAGGTGGCAGCGTACATGGCACAACGTTGTCAATGTCAAAGCATGCAGTACACATCTGTCACTACCACCAGGTAGCTTAAAGCACGATTGAGGTGTCCACTATTCCAAGAGGGGAGTTATACGCCTTCCCTCTGGTTCAGGTGTCCACCGAGATGTGTGAAACAGCATTTCCTTTCCGCAAAAACGAATTTACAAATTTTACCCTCTGCTTTCCAAGCTCACGCTTGTTGGTTTCGCAGCTGTGGAAGACAGATACTGCGCATTTCCTTTCATCAAAATTTCTTCACTGAAGCTTAAACGGTGGCTCGGGCGGTCAACGTCCTTCTTATATAGGCATGCTCCACGTCTGTCTGTTCTTCGCGCCAAGGCAGGCGTGCACATACGCACAGTGTGGGCTGTGCAGTCTCCTTCTCCTTCTCGCGCTGGGCGCGCGTCCTCATTGGCCAGAGGCTTGGAGTTGCATCGAAGAGCATCTGGAACTTTCTGTCGTGACGCCGCCACCGTCGCGCGAGTGAAGAGGTGGAGGGCATCTCTTAGCGGACGCAAGCCTACGCCCTCCATCAACAAGGCTGCGCTACGTCCGTCAACACCGCGTAGAAACGACTCGGGCAGTCTAGAATAACCGACGGCAATACCGCCGCGCGCCGCGTTGGGGAGTAACGGGAGAAGGGGCAGCCACACACAAAAGGCTAGTCGCTCTCCAGTGGTTTCTTCTCCCCCGTTTTACGACGCACGCCGGAAGAGCCGTCCGCGCGGCGCTGTTTTTTTAAGCATGAAATGCTTTTAGCGCCCGTTGTCGGCAGTGTGGTGACGTCACGCCGAGACCGAGAGCCATCACCCGGGCATTGAATTCCACTCATCCGGGCTCTGTCAGAAAACGAGAACATCCGGGCACCGTACGAGACTTAACGAGATTCAACGAGACTCTCTAAGCCCTCCTACGGGACAGGCATACAAGCGCCGGTTGCTCTCCAAACGAGTCACAAATAATAACTGCTGCCAGTGTCTTCTCAATGTTTATCAAGATATCAGTCGAGCTGTGCATTTGATAGTGCACGGAATTATAATTTCCGATTTCTAATAACGCGTGCAAAAAGCACATACATGCCACAATACACTTCGTTGTCATACGTGATCTGTTAGGGGCTTTGAGAGAAGGCCGCTTAGAGAAAGAGGGGAGCTCCAGGGCGAGAAGAGCTTTCGGCTGAAAAACTGTTTTCGCGTGCTCCCCAAGGATGGCGCTGCGGTCCTACACTCACGCATGTAAAAGACCGGCCGCAGGGCCTTCATGCCCTTTCCCCCTCTGGCAAGCAGATGTATACACGCTCGCGGAGTATTCGAACGCGCTGCATATACATTCTTGTCAGGCCTGCGTCTCGTCGTGTACCCGTACGCTTCAATGGAGCCTGTGTTAGGCCCGTAAACATTCCATGCTTAGTCTACTCTCGGTTACGGGAGAGGCATTTTTTTTGTTTCTTGCTAAGGAGGGGAGGCGCACTTTTACCCTCTCCTGGTTACAACGGACCACGACGACGGCAACACCGCGAAACGCAGAAACGGGTGCGCTCTAATACACGTCACTCATCGTCAGTGTCTTCTCGGCAGTCTGGCAGTTGTGGGCCTTCATTTGCGGGGCTCAGCAGCTCCCTCACATGCTTACGAAGCAGGCGGCTTCTCTCTGCGGTAGTTATGGTGATCGGCAGAACAAAAGATGACCAGCAACATGTTTGTCCATCCTCTTCCTGAGGTCGGACGGTAGTGCACTGCCGGTTTAAATTCCTGTCGTGTTTGTCGTGCGGCGAGCCGCCTGCTGGAACGACTCCTCTCTAGTTAAGTTCCTCTTGCTTTGGCGACAAGAACACGTAGAAAGTTCGCAGAGTTTCTGTGGGCGCGAAAATTTTCTGCCGAAGTCTCGCCAAAACTTGTAGATGGGCTCGATGGAGCATAACGTTTTTGTATTGCAATAATAGCGCAGAACGAGACACGAAAATGCCGAGGTATACAAGGACAGGCGGAAGGACACGGGCCGAAGGTTGTCGAAGATTAGGTCTCCGTGCAGGCCTAAATGATGCATCAGGGCCCGTATTACGGAACTTTGTCAAAATTCTGTCAAACGTTATTGACAGTGACGTCAAAATGACGAAACAATGTGACGTCGACGCTTGACGCAAGAATGACGTAACGAGGAATCAGCCAATCGCAGCAGAGCGGCGCCCCCGAAACATTTGTCTGCACGACGAGGGACCGTCTGCTAAATTTTTGCTAAAAGAGTAAAGAAATGCACAACAATAAAAATATTTATTGTATTATTTTGCCAAAAAATTATGTTTAAAGCTCAAAAATATCAAGAAAAACAAGAAGCGCAAGAAGTTTGGCTATTATATTTGCTAGTGGGTAACTTTTGCTGCCGCGGGGGTGCGCAGACGGCGGCAAAACGTCAACAAGCCGCTTTGCACGGAAACAGCTGTTCCACGCCTTGATACTGTTTTCTTACGCGGCGACGAAAATCAAGGTACTGTGCGGTTGTTCTAAGTGCGGAAAAATCGACGAAGCCAACTTGTTAAGGCCTGTGTTGTTCGGCTCTTACGATCGATGACAAAAGTGTCAAAGCGTGAAGCGTTGTACGTGATGTGTGGTCGTCTGTTTCTTTTTCCTCGACCGGTAAACAGAAGACTAAGAGGATTCTGGTGTGGGCTAGTTGGTTCATGCTTAATAAACAGATTCACAAACAGCGCTACGGAACAAGGACAGAAGGAACACGAAAAACACAGGACGGGCGCTGACTACCAACTCTTTATTGCGTGAAAAACCAGCACAGATTTATACTATTTCCTGGACCACGTGATGCACTGTCAGCCACGGGACACAGCGAAGGAACGCTTCACACGTTTGGGGAGTCATCACACAGCTCGACAGAACTCATAAAACGTGCATGCACTATCAAAAAATATAGCAATACCAAGCTAATGATAAAGGGACTAACAGATACAAAGATGTGCATGGACCAGCTACAGCCAATGACAACTGCAGCTCAGATAGGCAAGAAAATGAGTACTTCAAAGCAAAGCGGAATCTTTGGGCTACGTAAAAAACATTCAAGAGAGCGAGAAGGCGTAAAAGCATGAGAAAAGCATGAGCAAAATGGCGATGAAAAAAGTAAAAGTTGCTAGGCAATAGGCACAGTCAGCAGGCTAAAAGCGAAAACAAGAACCTATGTTTTCAGACACCAAGTTTCTGGCGACCGCAAGGAGTAGAATAGAAAGGGAGATTATTGAAGGTTTTTTGATTGAAAAGGCTGGGGACGAGTGCATCAGCAGCTCATCTGTCTGTTTACAGGAGAAAGAAAGGTCCTTTCTTGAACGGACGCGATTCTTGCGTTTTAACTGCTAGACATCCTGACAAACGGTTTTTCCTGCATCTCTCCTTATAGTGTTTTATTTTGCGTTGTTTTGTTTGTTGACCTTATGCGGAACTTTGCTCCTCTGTCTTTTAAAGACTTTTAGTTGTTTTACCGTCTTCATTGCTTGGCCGGTGGTGGTTCATGTTGTTGTTCTTTCTTTTAGTTTCCCTTTTTAACGATTGTTACTTTTACCGTGTTAATTGTTGGTGTCGGTTTCTTGTTTTCGCTTTTAGCCTGCTGACTGTGCCTATTGCCTAGCAACTTTTACTTTTTTCATCGCCATTTTGCTCATGCTTTTCTCATGCTTTTACGCCTTCTCGCTCTCTTGAATGTTTTTTACGTAGCCCAAAGATTCCGCTTTGCTTTGAAGTACTCATTTTCTTGCCTATCTGAGCTGCAGTTGTCATTGGCTGTAGCTGGTCCATGCACATCTTTGTATCTGTTAGTCCCTTTATCATTAGCTTGGTATTGCTATATTTTTTGATAGTGCATGCACGTTTTATGAGTTCTGTCGAGCTGTGTGATGACTCCCCAAACGTGTGAAGCGTTCCTTCGCTGTGTCCCGTGGCTGAGAGTGCATCACGTGGTCCAGGAAATAGTATAAATCTGTGCTGGTTTTTCACGCAATAAAGAGTTGGTAGTCAGCGCCCGTCCTGTGTTTTTCGTGTTCCTTCTGTCCTTGTTCCGTAGCGCTGTTTGTGAATCTGTTTATTAAACAGAAGACGACCAGGAAGTGCGATTTGCAGGGGAAAATAAAGTTCTTTGCTAGCATAAGCATGTTTTATTCGTATGTAGCTGTGGCACAGAGGTGTCGTCGGCTGCCGAAGCTTGCATGAAAGCCGCCGGTCGCAAATAACCGCTGTGCACACAGCACCCGCCGCTGCACCGACAGCGCACTCGCACGCAAGCCTCCCAATTCATCGGCGAGTTCGTCGCACAGCCACACCGCAGTCTGCCTCTCCAGTCGAAAAAGGCGTCGGAACAGCTCGTCCGGCAAGTCAAACGCGTCTTCGTGCGCCCTCCTTCGCCGTTGCTCGCGTCGCCGCAGCCACTTCAGCCACATACGACGCCGCTGCCGACGCCGCCATTTTCTGTCAAAAACGGAACGGTCCAATTTTGACCGCCTCGAAGCCGTCAAAAATAAACGTCAAAATGCGCCTGCATAATTAGGTGTGCAACGTCACCACTTCTGTCATGTCCGTGACGTAAACGCCAGCCACCCATGACGCAAGAAAGCAACATGGCCGCCGGCCACGGCCGACCAATAGGAGCGCGGCTACGGCGGGGCTTTTTGACAAGTTTTTGACGAGTTTTTGATTTGACAGTTCCGTAATAGGGGCCCAGGCTGCTCTTGTTCTGGTCTGCTAATACCTCGATAAAAGTGCTATCGTCAAGAAGTTTCTTTGCTGACGTTCCTACTTCCCTGAACGTTGCTTCCACACAAAGCTCTGGAAATGCCTGCATGGTTGCCTCTGTCACTGGACAAAAATCCACCGCTGTCGTTGCAGTGTTTTGACTGACACTGCTTAGAGACGTCAATGGCCTCACGAAGCGACCAGTAAGAGGACTGAACCCAATTTTTGGTTTCTGGACGAAGCTGTAGCAATAGTCCACCAACTCCACTGCTCAGGTCAGCGCAATCTTCGTAGATGCTTTCCAACTTGACTGTCAGTGGCTGCAGAACATTCAAGATCACAGCCTACTATTGCTCTTCAGAAATACAGCGGGTTTTTCCTTCCTAGACCACATTGTGATCAAGAAGTTCGCAGCCCATTAAATGAACAAGAAGCCATCGTAGCTGACTCGATACCAGATGTGCTCAAGTCGATCACGATATGCATGGTTACAGAAAAAGGCGATGCGTGACAGATAACTTCTACTTTGAGGAACGCATCCGAAGGTTGGCCGTTGACCTTAACATAGCATATCCGCTGACTCAAGATTCGGCCTCCATTGATGTCGGTGCACTCTTCGTCCATTTCGGAAATCTTCTTGAACGTGTAAAGAGAGGTTTCCTTCTTTTCAACTGTTAATGCCCTTGCTGCCGGCCCAATATTGTTCCAGCCAGTCAGTTGGATTCCTTGCAGAAAAGTATTGTGCACCTGCGGGCCGTTCTGTGAACCACTGCTCGACTTCAGGATTCACAATTGACAACGAACTCAGCAAAGATCACCAGTCTGTCTCTTGTTATCTCCTTCCTGCTTGAGGAGAAAGCAGAATGCCCCAACTATGTTTTTCTTGTGACCTTAGCTCGGTCGTCATCACTTTTTGTAGCCTCATTAAGATCTCTGAAATTTGTCTGACTTTCTAAACAACTGTGAACAAAACTCTTGCAGGCCCATTCTTGAAAAAACCGTTGTTTTAGGTAGAGGCCATGATCGAGTGTCCCGTGAATTAAAAGAAGCTTTTCTGATCAGAAAAAAGTGCGCGAATGCTGTTAGCGATGCATCTATCTTCTTGTATAAAACTGAAGAGTGCTTTTTAGAAAGGTTTTCCTGAGTACGAGCATGTGTACAGGTTTTTTTCCCCTCAATGTAATCTCAAGTGTTCAGCGCACAGGCTTTTTATCAGGTTTTTCTTGCTTCACGTGTTTTCTTTTACTGCATTTGTTACGTTTTTATAGAATATCGTTTTGTTATCATCCTGTTGAATTACAGTCATTCATGTTTCTTTGGCCTTATACACCACGTGTCATGCTTTTAATGTTCTTTCGCCACTTTTTATCGTTTTTAGCTACGTCGTGTTTTCAGTCTTTGTGTCTTTTATCGCTTTTATGACCCTTTACATCATTCTGACGTTTGCTGCAGCTGATAGGTGGGTTGACGGTGTGCCTATATATTACGTGTTTCTTTCCAGTAAAGGATCAGTTGTCAGTAGCGCGTTGTCCTGTCTACCTTTCTTGTGTGTGTCGTGTTTTGCGCTAGCTTTTGTACGAAGAATAATGCACCAACTAGCCGAGCAACAAGTGTTCATAAAAGTCCATCATGCTGTGCGGGATAAGGTCTAACCGCTAACCACGTCTTCCACGTCCGTGGTTAGTAGGGCAAGAATTATGTTTTCGAATCCCTTGCCGAGAGAAGATGTGAGAGAAATTGGTCGGATATTCTCTATGTTGATGGTTTTGTGGGGTTCAGGAATAAAGAAGATTTCTCCATGCTTCGAGGTGGCACGGAGAGTACCTGATTTTCAGCACTCGTTAAAGTGGGTAACTAGATGAGATATGGAGGCATCGTCAAGGTTTCAGATGGCTGCACTGGTAATTTGGTCTTCCCGGGATGCAGTATTGTGTAACTTCAAAACGGCTGTCCAAAATTCCACCTCCGTAATAGATGCGTCAAGCTGAGGTTGAGGTATACCCGTGTATTCGGGGTGCTTGCAAGGGTCACCTGGGGTGGTATATGTGGATTTCACCTACGCGAGGAAGGCGTTCGTGTCCTGCCTTTGGTTATGGGTAAGGCGGCGAATGCAAAGGCGTGTCTGGGTTTTAGATTGCGTGGGGTCTAGCATCTGGCGTAAGAGGTGCCAAGCACGAGTTGTGGAGAGATTGCCGCGGAGGCTGTCACAAATTGGATTCCAGTCAGCTTTGCAAAGATTGGCACTGTGGTGTTCAATTTGGGTCTGAAGCTGTGCAAGTTTCAGTTTTAGTTTTCTATTGCGTTTCTGAGTTTTCCACCTTTATGTTATGCGTTCTTGAGCTTGAAGGAGGTGCGCGAGCTTATTGTCAATTATGGGGGTGTCTGGGGTAGTGTCTATCGCTTGGATATGTTGGCGAAAGTCCTCCTGTAACTGAGCAGTCTAGGTGTCTAGGTCGAAGGGTACCTGTGTTGACTGTACATGTTCCTGGCGAAATTTTCGGAGCTGATCCCAATTAGTTTATCTGACGGTAAATTTGCGCTGAGGGGAGGGATAGTTTAATATTATGCGAATTAGGTGGTGGTCGCTGCTTAGTGTGGTTTGCGTTCTTTCCCACTGCAGGTGGGTCACATTTCTTCCAAGCGACAGTAAAACTGTTACCAACAGGTTACTGCGTAGGCAGGCTAAAATCATTAAAGATTGCCAAGTGGAGCACCATCATTTCATTGCAGAGAACTGTGCCTCTGTGGTTGGTGCACCGATAGCCCCAGTCCACGTGAGCGCAGTTGAAGTCACCGGCAATCAGTAGGGGAATTGCTCCAGCCTAATGCGTCGCTCATTTGAGGAGTAGAGGGAGTCGATTAACTGGCTGTCGTGGAAGAAGATAGCAGTTAAGAACCAATAGGGGAGATTGTGCAGGGGTTTGAGGTAAAATTTCGATGCAGGTGTGAGCGATAGGAGTGCTAATTGTGTGTTCCATGTAATGCAAAGAGTTACAGACGTATCTGACCACCCGAGGAAGATCAGTACAGTCCGAGGGGATAAGAGCGCACCCTGGATGTTGTTTCAAACGTTTGCGTCGTGAATTGCGATGATGTCTGGTCTGGATGAGGAAATAGCAATAATTTTTTGCAGAGGATCGCACTTACGCCGAAAGCCTCTGCAGTTCCACTGAAGAATCTGTAAAAAATTATGGACCGTCCGAGGAGCCATGCTGTAGGCGAAGGACGGGTGGGGGGGCGGCACTATGGGAGGAGAGGCCGGTGAGAGTTTAGAAATAAGGTGAGGTAAACGCTCCTTTACCTTGGCCATGATGCTAGTGATGACAGTATCCATTAAACAGGTAAAGGTGGCTTCAGTCAAAATTTGGCACTGTGCAGTGACCTGTGCAGTAAAGCGCTCTGCGAGCCTGGCTTCTGAGTTTTCGGCGAAGTCCTGAAATTTAGCTTCCAAGTCTATGGGTTGCGGTTTTTCGAAGGAGGTTGGACAGGTGGCGAGGTATTCTTGCTAAAGGGTTTAGTGTTCTGTGGCGGCGGGCTGAGTTGTTTCGGAGTGGGATGTCTTGCCTTGCACGAGCCATTACACGTGAGGTGCTCGCTCCCACAGAGAATGCAGATCGGGATGCAGGAAGGAACAGCTTGCGGGTCATGCTTGTCCCCGCACCGCGGGCAGAGACCAGTCATAGGGTGGGGGCATACGTCATATCTGTGGCCCGGTCGACGACAGTTTGTGTAGGCATATGGACTGCCCTTGCATGCCGTGCATCTAGTGCCAAGTACAAATCACTGAGTAGAGGCGCTATGCACGAGCCAATGCAAACACCGTGATTTGTACTGGCGCGAGTGATTTGTACTTGGCGCGAAAAGACAGGTTCCTGAACGAAACCCTCGCTGGTACAAGCGTAAAAAAGGTATTTAGGTACGTTGATGACTACCTGGTTCTTTGTGATGGCCAACGCGCGAATACGTTAGAAACAGTAATGGAGGAGGTGGGTCGCTTTGCACAGGCTTTGCAGCCACTTATTGTCACGCACGAGCTTCCTGCTCAAGGGTCACTAAGGTTTTTAGACCTGAGACTTGAGTTCGCTAAAGGGCATGCCTGCTGGGCCTATGAGCCCAGAGGGGAGAAAGCGCCAATGCCCTTCCAATCAGCTCACTCTAAGTTGACCAAGAGGGCTATTGTGAACTTGTCCCTCACAAATGCCTTGAGGAAATCATGTGCTCACAAAATGGAAGTGAGCTTTCTTCGCCAGGCTGAACGGCTTGGCAACTCAGGTTACCCCTCGCACCTTTTGGTTTCTGTTGCCAAGCAGATGAAAAAGCACCTGATGCAGGCTAGGCCCGAGCAGCAAGATGAGGCAAAGAAACAAAAAGAAAGGAGGCCGGTAGTAGCAATACCGTATATTCACAACGTTTCTCATCGCCTGAAGAGCATAGGTCGAAAAGCTGGCGTGAATGTAGTGATGACTGCTCCTAACAAACTCAAAAGTCTGTGCAGACGAGTCAATTCTGACCCGACCAAAAAGAACCAGGGATGCACGATAAAGCATCGAACCCCCTTTGTGGAGTGCACCGAAGGCCTTGTTTATTCGTTGCCAGTGGCATGTGGTAAACAATACATAGGGCAGACTGGTAGGTGCATGAACGAAAGGCTACTAGAACACAAAACTAATTTCGAGCAAGCTTGCCGGAACCTGGGAATTCATTGCAGAGATTGCCCTTCAACAAGTTGTGCACCTGTTTTCCAGAAATGCAAAGCTTTGGCTAATCACAAAGACCAGTTAGTCAGGGAAATAATCGAGGCAGCTTCGATAGCGAGTCTGCGCGACGATTGTGTCAGCACGCCGTCTGTTGCTTTGACTAAGAAAGAATTTGAAATGTTAAAAATGTGATTATAAATCTCTGTGATTATTTATGTTATGTTTTTTTGGACGCTTGAACGATATGGTTGTGACGCATTTGTTGCGTTTTTTTGAGGGGGAAGAAGGTATAAGAAGCAGTGTTTCTTCGAAATAAAAACCAGTTGTAAGTCAGCGCTTGTCTCTTGTCCCGGTGTTTTGCGCTGTTCCGTCACAAATGAATAACCAACATGCCCAAGCTGCTGTCCTGACTCATATAGCATATGATATGAGGGACTGGTCCGTGCTCAAAAGTGATTAATATTGGAGTATACTTCGCATTCTGCGGGCCGCGATAATTTCAGCGTCCGGGTTGCGGGTCTGGAGGTCCCGTAGCATCTGCTCCTGGGTTTCCGCCCACTAGGCCTGCGAGATGACTCCGCGTACAGCTGCGGGCGGCGGTGCGATGTAGGCGGAGACAGGGTAACTGGTCCCTTGGAGTACCACTTCCTTGAGTTGGACGAGGTAAAGGGTGGTTGTCTTGGTCCCGGCCATCGGCGGTGACTTGCAGGGCTTGCATAAGTGGCTGCGCCATTGCTCCGTTCAAAGCGAGCCCGCCTCGCGGACGAAACCTACCCGTATAGTGCCGGGCGGGAGTGAAGCAAGGTGTTTACATCGCTGCGAGACTACGTGCGACACGCGCAGTTGTTGCTGCTCAACGCGGTACGTCAGCTTAAAGGGCACAGGGGCAGCCTCGGCCTGAGCACCGATGGCGTACACGGCTGTTGGGGGGGGGGGGGGGGGGATTGTTTCTCTAGCCCGGTATGCGCTGAGTACTGCGGTCCACTCACATGGGTCTGGACGTTTTAGGGTCGAGGTTGTCGCCCTGCGCTTGCACCTCCGTGGCTGTTGAGGGGGGGGGGGGGGGGGGGGGGTAGGTGCGCTGCCGGTGATAGGCCTAGCCTCCAGCGAGGCGAGGCCCAGTGCGGCGGCTGGCGAGGAGCGAACTTTGAGACGTCGATGCGGTTAGAAAAGAGGACGGGATCGAATAATGGCTGTAATGGCCCAAAAGCGCTCACCTTTTGGAAACATTGGACATTAGAGGTGAGTCTCTTGGGCGTTTGTTGCGCATGAAAAGAAGCCGAGAAGCGGTTGTTGTTGTTGTTCACCTCTTAGAATGGCGCATACCCACACAGGGCATCGGCCAAGAAGAGGGGTGCATAGAGAGTTTTTGTGATGTTTTTTGTTTTGTTTTCTTGGGAAAATAAATAGTTAGGTTAAGTAATTAATAGAAATAACAGATTGCGGGGGAGAGGAACTTCAACAGAAAGCAGAAAGACCAAAAGAAATGGGAAATGCATAACGCACGCAGAAGATGGACTCTGCAAGATCTGTAGCAGAAGGAGTTTAAAAATAAATAAATAAATAAAAATAACAATAATAGTGACAGAAAAAAAATTATAATGATGAGTAAAAAAAATATTAGCAAGGTAACCGATTAGAATCTAGTAAAAATTTAGAATGGCGGTAGAAACAGACCCGTGGCTGTAACCAAGAATGGTGGCACCAAATGACAATATGATCGGGCCGCTCAACTAAGGCCAAGCCGTTGCAGTGGTTGCTCTAAATATCGTCGTCTCATCATGGAGAAGCGTCGACAAAACAACAAAGAATGGTCTACTGATTCTTGTTCACCACACAATGCGCAGACGGGAGAAAGCGCCAAACCAGACATGTGTAAATAAAAATTTAAGGGGGGGATCCGGCAGCGCAGCCTCGTTACATAGATTTCAAGGTGTCGTGAATGGCATGATTTCCTGCTCCACGAATACTGAAGATGCCGGAAATCATCAGATCTTAAAATTGATCCAGATGTCATGCTTAACAAAATACTTCTCCGAAACCTCGATGCTATGATGTACGCTGTAGCAGGGAGGATAGGTAGCACGGGGCCATTGAGGGACACTATTGCCAGGCTATCAGCCACTTCATTGACTGTTACACTGCTATGACCTGGTACCCATATCATACGTAAAATGCTCAAATGTGGAGGAAGTAATGATAAGAAGGTGTTTAGGATTGGAGAATCCGTAGCTGAAGCAAGGGACGAGCACAAAGAAAAGGAGTCTGTAATGGAAGCCAATGCGGAGAAAGAAGGGTCTAGTTTGCGAAGAGAAAGCACCACCGCCAGAAACTCCGCTTGGAAAATTGGGTTGAAATCCGGAAGACGCACAGTAAAGGACAAATGTAGAAGCGGGCAATGTATTCCCACCTCTGCCTTTTCATCACACTGGGAGGCATCAGTAGCAATCATTATGGTAACAGGTAGCCTTTGTAAATGGTTTTCTAATAATCCATTTAAAATGCTTGATGGTAAATGCTTTGCATTCTTCGGGAAAATGTCATCATAGACAATTTTCACGCAAGGCCCACTGTTTTGTGTCGGAAGTATGTCATACAGGAGTACATTGAACGGGTGAAGAAAATTTTGTACCAGTATTACTTGCGGTGTATGAAATCGTGGCTTGTGGATTCCGAAAAAGAAGGTCGGCTGGCAATAAAACACAGACGAGGAACGGTGGAAACTTTAATCATATATCGTGAGGTACGTCCGAACAGTGAGAAACTTAAATCTAGATACTAAAGGTGGAATTCGTGCTTCAAGGTAAAGCACGTTGTTAGCTACAAATTTAGGGAGGCCAAGGCACAACTGTAGAGCTTCCCGCTCTAAACGAACGACCGGGCGAATTTTGTAAGCAGCTGAACCAGAAAACAGCACTGATCCAAATCCTAACATTGGTCGGACGTACATAACATAAATCATTAAAAGTGCATCTCTCCGCATTCCTGACCGGGAGTGCCTTTCGCTGCAACATGGTCAATGTGAGAGCGCCATGTGAGCTTATCGTCATAGATGACAGCAAGATAGTTTAAAGACTGAACTTGGGGAATAATTTGTCGCTGGTAAGTTACAGAGAGAGCAACAGTATCTTGGACTCGAAAAACAAGGATAGCGCACTTGTTAACATTTAGGGTGAGTCGTAGGCCACACAACCAACTCTCAAGCAAGTTCAGGTACAATTACAGACGCACGTAAAGAGACTGAATGTCAGGAGCAGCCGAGAAAAATGCAATGTCGTCCGCATAGACGTGCGTGCGAATTTGGGGATGGCTGGGAATAGAGCTCAGTAGAATGTTGAAGAGTATGGACGAAAGGATTGCCCCCCCGAGGAACACCTCTAGTTTGTTCATACCTTCTGGAGTTGACACCATGGACGTGTACAATAAAACTGCCTGTTGTCTAGGAACGGAGATATCCAAGGAATTAAGTAGTGTGGAAACTGCAGTCTGCAATAATATGGTGTGTTCCATACTGCCGTAAGATTTGGCTACGTCTAATGTAACTAAAGCAGCTTGCATTTTTTGACGCCCCGCAAGGAGAATTCGACTCTCGAGGTGAACATGTGCATTCCATAGGGAACATTTTCGACGGAAACCGATATTTTCATGGTCCACAAACTCCGAAAAACGTAGGAGCAAGACCCTTTCAATTAATTTAACCACATTCGATGTGAATGAAATAGGTATAATATTTTCCAGAGAATAGCCGGCGCCATTATTTTTAGGTAAAGGAATCACTTTGGCGAGTTTCCATCCAGGAGGAATCCAAGCATGTTTGATGGAATAATTTACTAGCTGTAATAAAGAGTTAGGACACTCCTCAAAGAGGATCTTTATCATTTTTGACGTTACCCTATCAGGTCCAGGAGCAGCTGATGGTAACCTCATCACCATAGGGGGAAGTTCTGAAAGGGTAACCTGGTGGTCATACTTAATCTGATCCACTGACGCTACAAACACGGAGCGCAAAGGTAGTGCAGACGAGAACCGCTTCTCTAATCCTTTAGCAATAGCTTCAATGGTTGCGATTGCTTCTTGCGGAGTCAGGACACATCAGGGAAAATTACCTGGAGCCGGTATCTTTTTCCGCGAGTTTAAAAATCTGAAAAGTGCACGTCGGTTTCCCGATTTCGTTAGGAAATCGAAATGCTCAGATTCACAATCGTCTTTCGCTTGTGAAATCGTGCGTTTAAAAGTGGCTGCAATAACCCTATAATCATGCCAATTTTTCGGGCACTGATTGTGGAGGAGCTTCTTCCATGCAGCCTTTCTGCGTCTGTAGTCCCGCGAACAATCTGCGTTCCACCACCTAGTTGAATTGGTCCCTTTTAATGTACGCACCAGGAATTCGGACTTTTTACGGCATTCCTGAATAGCCAAGCAAATGTCTTTCGAATTATGTTCGTCGTCAGAACTAATCGCTGATGCAAGAGTAGAGCGCAAAGTAAACTGAAACGGGTTATAATTGATATATTACCTCAACTGTGAAGACGCTGGAGTTAAGCGGCAGTTAACCTCAAAAACAATAGGTATGTGATCACTAGATGTTCCACAATCAACTGTCGACCAGTTCAGAACAGGAACACAAGGGCTGGAGAAAGTTAAATCTAATACAGATACAGTTTGCGCACGAAGAAAGGTGGCCAAACCCGAATTCATGCACGTAAGGTTGTTATCTGTAACCCAATACCAAAGGCGTTTCGTCTTAGATCCCCACGATACATGGTGCGAATTGAAGTCGCCTGCCAACATAACTGACTTCTGGCATTTGACTAGTAGAAGATCTAGAGGCCTGGTATCCTGCACACCAAAATGGAAAATAAACATTCACTAATGAGAAGGGATAGCACCCTGGAATTACAAAGTCGGCTGAAGTCGGCTTTACAGCGCGCGCTAGAAGAAAATAAAGATGGACAGCGCGTGATCGAAGCGCACGCCCGGCACGGGCGGTTCGGAACGGGAAGTCTGCCACGCTGGTCATCATGCGCTGGTGCTCCGCTGCGACCCCGCAAATCCTCAACAGTGGTGACACGGCGAACCGTGCTTTCTATCCCCGCGGCGTCCTAGCATGGCGTACTGGCAGGACCCAAGTTTCGACCCGCCGCTCCCAGCGTTCCGGCCTGCTGGCGTCGGCGGGTGGTTCGCCCAACTGGAGGCTGCGATGTACCTGAACGGTATTACCATCCAGCCGTTTAAACACGCAGTCCTTTGCGACATCCTCCCGCCCGACCTCTGCGTCGGCTCACATACTCTTCCTTCGGCTGCCGGCCATACGATGAGCTGCGCGCGGCCGTCTTGGCTGACTTCGGCGCCTGCTATGTTCCGCCGCCGCTCTACGACACAGCGGACCCGTTTTCGCCGCCGCCAGCCTCTGGCCCTGCACCGGCCTCGCTCGCGCCCACGCAGCCTTCATCAGAACCTGGCCCGCCTCAGCAGCCCCTCGCCGCCACTCCTGCGCAGCGTTTCCAGCCCGGCCGTCCCTCTCGACGCCACACCAGGTGGGATCCGCACGAGCTTCGCCTCGCGTCTTGCTCCCACTACTATCCTACCGGCGTCTCTGGCCCTGCCTCCTTGCGCTTCAGTGGTGTTGTCGCCAGAGCCTCCTGCAGCCAAGGACGACTCTGCGGCAGCAGCCGTGCCGAGGCTTTCGGCATCTCCATCTACCTCGTCTCTACCGCCAACAGCTCTGCAGGCCTCTGCTGTGAGGTTGAAGCCGTCGCTCGCTGATGCTCAAGAGCCCTCGACAACGACCAAGCCTGCTTGTCACACTCCCAGCCCCTCTGAAGGTCCGCAGAGCACTACTCGTCATCAGTAGCAGGATGAGAAGGCCAACCCGGTGACAGCAGTAACAAGCATGGCGGTTGCCTCCAGCCCCACTTTGCTTGAAACAGTTCCTGACCCAGTGTCAGCGCTTGCTCTCAAGCCCGACCATGCCCACACGCGCATCAGCACTGGCCAGTCGCTCCGGACTGCCACTCCCACTTTACCCAAGCACCTGGCATTGAACCGAGCAACTTCCTCCGTCATCACCACAGCTGTCACCGTTGTCTCGTCGGTCAGACCTGTGCCAACCGTAGTGGCCGGCCCGCACTGCTCGCGCCCTACATCAGGGGCACCTGAGCCATGTAAGCCAGCCATTTCCACCTATTTGGACGACTTGAAGCTGGCGCTACAGCTCCGACACGACACCACGATAAAGACCACATCTGTCCACGGAGCCGTTTCGGCCGCTCCCTTGCTTGCGACGGCGTACTCTGTGTGTCAGCTTGCCGCCGACATCAGCTGCGACGGTGCAACACCAATGACACTTGTGCCCGCGGGCACCACTACAGTCGGTGACAGCCCGACAATGGCCTCCATTGCCCTAATATCCTTTGTCAGCTCGGCACCCTGCATCATTCGCCCACTGCGCAGCAACCAGGCTCGTCCACCTGAGTCCGCGCCCTCCACCCGACGGCTCTTTCCGGACTCTGACATGAACTTACCGGACCCTCCCTCCATCGTGTGACCTCCATCTGTGCCCCGTCGACGCGTACATTTCGCCGTTCCGTCTAGGCGGGGGGCCCTGTAGCGCCCGGCGACGCTATAAAGCGCCGGCGCTGAGATCGGCGTTACAGCGCGCGCTAGAAGAAAATAAAGATGGACAGCGCGTGCTCGGAGCACACGCCCGGCACGGGCGGTTCGGAACGGGAAGCCTGCCACGCTGGTCGTCTTGCGCTGGTGCTCCGCTGCGACCCCGCAAATCTTCAACAATCTCACAGTCTTGAGTAGAGAACGGAAAAACAACTTCAGCACTGTGACAGAATTTCGAAGAAACCAGAATGAGCAACCCGCCTCCTCTTGACTGACAATCTTGGCGAAATGAGGAATAATTCTGTAAATGGAAATGTTTTTCAGATGAAAGCCAAGTTTCTTGCAAAATGATTATGTCTGGAATATGTTTTGATAAGAGGTAAAGTAAATCCGTTGAAGCTGAAATAAGTGACGGACCGTTCCACTGGAGTATACGTAACACCGCTATGGTAGCGTAATCTGGGCAGCAGCAACTGCCTGCCCCAAAATAATTTCCTTTGGCTTGGAGCCCGGCTGTTGTTTCTTTGATTTTCGATTTTGAAGAGAAGACGGGTTGACATATGGGAGCCACTGAGTTTGAGGACTCGCGTATCTGAATCCATCATCTTTGCATCATGAGTGATTGGGACATCATTCGAAACACCGGAGTTATGAATAGGAGCATCAGGACTAACTTGTCCCTGGGGCGGAGAAATTACCGATAAGGAAAGTTGAGGAAGCCAAGTTTCTTGCAAAATAATTATGTCTGGATTATGTTGTGATAAGAGGTAACGTAAATCCGTTGAAGCTGAAATAAGTGACATAAGGCATAAGGCTGGAATAAGGCATTGGTGTCATGTGAGAAGTCATTACAGATTGCATGGCCTGTGTAATCTGCGTAGCGAGAGCGTTAGAGATGTACTCTGTGACAGTTGATACAATCTTTTCAACCATTTTTATCATTGAGGCTTCCGCAGCAGTCACTATGGCCTGAGAAATAGATGCATCAAGGGAGACACCTGAGCGGGCTGCCACACCCTCATAGCCGTGCGCTCTTTATTTAATTTCGGTTATGGCTTCACGCCGCGAACAGTGTTAGCGGTCAATTAACTGAATAATTTGGAATTCATGAGCCCGAGAAGGGCAATCCAGGGAATTTGCTGCATGAGCACCCCCGCAAAGGCAACACTTGTCGTCCTGTTCGGTGCATGCAGTCGATGCATGGTCATTGCCGCATTGGCAACGCCGCAAGGTGGACTTGCAACCATCAGCACTAGGTCCATATCGCCAGCAGTTGTTACATTTCTGACGGGCAGGCAGTACCCGCAAAAGTTGCAATGACTGATTCAGTTGGTACCCGCACATTATTCACCTCCCGGCTACATCAGCAAGAACGCCTGCCACGGAGAGAAGGTCGAGGGTCTCCACCGGAGACATACAGTAGTCGACACCACGGACTAGACCTTTTGTGCGGGCGAGATGGGAAGAAATGAAGCTGCTAACCGGAATAGACCCTAAAGAAGCGCAGTTAGGAAGATCCTTTAAGCAGGAGAGGTCTGGTGAACGGCACAGTATCCCGACGCGTCCAAACTGCCTTACCTCAGAAATTTCCTCACAGAGGGACGTGGCTGCCTGGAGAGCAGCTCGAACGGTCCTGAGTTGGTCATTTTGATGGCACCACCATCCTTCGGCACCAGCGCCACAGGAATGCTGCGGACGTCTGTGCGTTGAAAAGCCTCCACAAGCATCTCATTAGGCGATAGGGAAGCCGACCAGGGGGAGCTCCCCCGGCCGGGAGACTGCGTAGACATCAACTCAATTTAACGAACTGCGTGCGTTATCTACAGAACTCAAAAGGATCTAAGGCGCAGCGCAAAACAAAAACAGGACTAGCCACCAATACTGAGCTCTTGTCAGTGTCATTTACGAAGGAGGCGATTATAATGATTTAAACGGAGCTATTCCAATCATATGGGGACGTTTTCTAGCAGTTACTAGTGCGTTGCATAGGTATGACAAAGGAACCAGTCACTATTAAGCGAGCAGAATTTATAGAAAGATTGATGCATCCAGCTATGCTTATTTCCACCAGATAGCACGCTTTAAACAGACGATTACACCAATGTGTTCATCGAATGGAAATAACTACTCTTCGGCAGTTTGGCTCTCACCGGAATAACAAAGAATACCGAATATGCAACTGCAAATTCCGGGAAATATAGTAAATAACGTTGAAAATAATTTCGCAACTGCTGAAACCTTGTTGGACTGGCGCAAAGCCTTTTATTCAGTCGCGCATAATAGTATATTGGCTAGAAAATTCAGCAAATAAAGAATTAAAATAATTGCGTGTGACCTGATTACTAGTGCCTCCGCACCAGCAAAAATACTGTGACAATACCATAAAATTGTAAATTAAGGTCACCACTACAGGGGTTCTTAAGGGTTGTTTTAGGTCCGATAATATTGCTGTTATACATTACTGATATATTTAAGTTACGCCAGACAAATGACGGTCTAAGATATGGAGAAGACACGAACGCATTTTTACCGGTAATACTGCTCAGGAGGTACGGGCAGTGGTAAATTACTGGCTATTCAATCATTCTACTTGGTTAATTTCACATCAAGTGCAGTTGAATGTTTACAAGACAAAATATGCGTTATCGAGAGCTAAAATCAAATATCTCGGAAGTGATTCTTCTCCAAAATTCTAAGATACTCGTTGTTTCCAAGGAAGCTTGTAAACTACGCAAACCACGCACTACGTATGTCGCGTGTCACACTTGTACTCTGCTCTCCTCTTGTTCACATTCGGGCACACAGAAAAGACTCTGCTGGGTACAGAAAAGAGCATAGAAACCCCATGGCTAGCAGCAATATCTTGAGTTTGTGCGTAAGACAGTTCGGACTCTGCCTTCCGTTGGAAAAGCTTTTATTCCGCCAAAGCCGCGTTTCACACGCCGTAGATAAATCATGGGAAGACACCCAGTTTGTTTGTTTTTTCAGTCCTCTCTGCTTGGTGAAGCTAGGGCCCATTTGATCCTTCCATGAACGCTCACATGTAATCTACTCCTTGATCGTAGTTTACTCGTACGGGGCTCTGACACCCAAATATGAATCCAAAGCTGTGGCGTCTGCAAGAAAGACCTCTCCGTGGTATCGAAAACTTGCATTTCTGTGAACACTACCGAGATTTTTGCAAAACCGAACTTTCTCACTGATTATCAAATGCACAAAAAGGAGCTAGCGATTCTGAAACTATTAAAACAAAACTTTGAACCAGCTTACCAGACCTAATCGGGTTGCAGTTTTCGGCATAGAAAAGAAACCATTTCCAGACTTTTAACTAACTACGAGATTGATAAATTAGCACACATAACCCCACAGCTCGTGACGGCGTCCCCTGTCATTAAAAATTTATTGCAGAAAAATCTGGACCCAGAAATATATAAAAAGCGTCTCTTTACAGCTTTCCGCTGCACGCACAAAAAAAAAGATTTCCAATATGATGTTGCTCCTTGTTAACAGAACATTTTCTCACTTGCCTCGTAGACCAGCTGTTTGGATCTCATTATTCGCAATAAAAGTTGCGATTTATTTACCTCCATTTTTGTAGTAAAGCTACAGGAAAAAGTATTACTGTCCTTGCAGTGTTATATCCTGCTGTGTTTTCTCTTCCCTGAGTCACCACTAAGGCGAAGCCAGTGTTGAAACTACGCTTTCTTTTAATGTTTACCCTGTGTGCCTTTTGTATGTCATTCTCTTAAGCCCGCCTCGCGAGGCGAAAACCAGACACCTCTCGCTTGTTTATGGCCGGCGGCGGCTCCCCTCGGGCGACGGCACTCTGGGAACCCGAGGGGAGAGGGGCCAAAGGTTGAGACGGGCGGAGAGCTGCTCCATCTGGAGGGGCACTGGAAAAGGGCAGAACGATCGGGGAGCCCCAACGATGAGCAGGTAATTTGTCGAGCTCTTGCTCCCCTCCTAACGAACAGTTAGATTGTTTCTTGTTACTTGCAATAAACTAAGTTACATAAACGATAACAGTCTACTGTCATGAACGAAGAGCTAAATCAGTTTAGTTTCTACAGATAGAGTGCGAGTGACAGTCACACAGATCGTGGAGTCATGTGCCTTTATTCCGTTTCTTCCGAGAGCACAACAGTTCACAAAAAAAGTTCACCAGTGCTTCCTGTGGTCTACAGTTAACAATACCTGTAAATATATGTAGACATATGTTTATGTGCTGCTAAGCAACAGTTTTCAAGGCGCAAAGCTCTTCAGTCCGCAAGCGTCGCGGCCAAAGAGGCGGCCGCTGGAACGATTGCTGGCGCGGTGAGTGGCATCTGCCCGATGCCAAGCTAGTTTATGTACACGTCATTGTACTCACAACGCTACCCTACACTCACGTTCTCTTTTTACAAAATATAACATGCGCGTCTACAACAGTGTTTGTGCTGTCTAGCTCCACAAAAGAGAGCGGCGCCTCGCCGGTGCGAAGTAAGAAAAAAGGAGGAGCGTAGCGACCAAGGGAGACTTTGCAAGGCAGCGGCCGTGTGAGCTGTCCCTTGTAAACCGCCGGAGGCACATTCTGGCTGGCGCCGTTCTCTCTCGGCCCCGCGATCTGTTCACAACGCTGTTGCCACGCACAAGAGCATTTTTACGGAATGGTTCTTGCCTCGAAATTCTTTCCGCTCCCTGTTATTAAACACTTCTCGGTCCGGCGGAAGGACACGCGATTTGCACGCGCGATGTCAGTGCAGTTGGTGTAGTCTCTTTGGTACGATTAGATGACGTGCGAAAATGACATTCTTGGTCGTAGCCGCCAGAAGAATTTAGCTTTGCCAGAATCAACTCAAGCTTTGCTTCGCGCCTGCTGTAAACGTGGAGAGTTCGTAGTAGTTATCTCATACATTGAGTATGAATGCTGTGGTCTCTTACAATCATGTTTTTTTTTTCTGCGACCTGGCCTCAGCCTTCATTCGTTGAATTAGCCATACTAGCCTAGTTAGAAGAAAGTAAAAGAATTTCTCTCTTAGGGTACAGTTCTGACAGTGTGCATAAAGTTTCATTGGCGTTTGGCATTGAGGATTAGAAGGTTAACTTAGAAAGCAGCTTTCGAATCGGTATTTCAGAACGAGCACAATCTTGATTACACTTCATTCACTATGATGCGCCTCCGCATAGCCGTGACTACAGCATCCTGCCCGCGCAAATAACGTCAACGGCAGACCACGTGATGAGTGCCGAGATGAATGAAAAACGGTGAGCTCCTCTGGGAACACAGCTTTACTTGCAATTGCAGCCTTCCGAACTTCCTCGATAGTGATACTCAAATCGACTGAATGCGGCAAATGTATTTCGGTTGCCGCATTCGCACGAATTCAGCATGAATACTGAGAGAATATTGAATATCGAGAACATTCAATATTGAGAATATTGAGGCAAACGAATATTGAGGCAACTGCCATAACCTAGTTATCCGACGTTCTTTAGCGCAATGCAGCTGGAACTTTGTTACACTAGCCTGAAAATGTACGACGAAATTTTTCATCATTACAAGCAATCCTTCATGCCGTAATATATGCAGGAGCCCAATGAAGAGACCGCTTGAATCCCTAAGAGCAAAGAAAGGCCTAGATATCCATAACGACAAAGGCGATTGGGCTGACACAAAGAGAGATAGACAAAGACGAGGCGTTTCTAAATCCCCTCTCTGCACGTGGGTGACGGACTGGGAGGTCACGCATACCAACAAGAGCGCTGGGAAAAAGCGTGGAAGATAAAACCCGCCTTTCGGCCATGGTTTTATCATTTTGCAAGCTTCCGGCCCTTCGCATTATCGGATTTCTGTCGCTTTTAGTTTTTTCACACGTTTCTAATATTTCTATCACTGTGACAAGAATACACTGTTATTTCGGTGATCACGCAGCATCGCCCTGGCACACCCCCGTTTCTGTTTAACCTCATATATGCCTTTGCTCCGGAAATGTATCTGTCCTCACTTTCGTCCGTCACCTTGTTCCCAGCGCTGTTCTTCCAAGTATGCAGTGCCACTAGCCCGACGTCTTGATCTTGTGTTGCCTACACCTCATTTCCGGAAATGAGGTATCCCATCAGCAAAAATGGGATATAGAAACGCTATGTGCGCACTGGCTGGGTTATAAGATATGGCCGTAACATACCGCGGACGTGTAGCTCGTCTATGGCACGCCGAATTTGATTTTTCAAGATATGTGGGGACCCTGTTGCCGTCTTTCCTGCTTGCGCCTGAAAGCGGTCAGTCAACGTTGTAGTTTGAACTGTTTCAGGAAGTAGTCTAACAAGCCTGAAAATGCTGGCTGTCTTTCTTCGTCGCGTATACTTCGGAACGCGCTGGTAAGGTCTGCTGATTTTGTTTTTGTTAATTCGTGATACTTTTCTTCAGCTAGTAAAAAGGTGCTCTAAAACGCTAGTCAAAAACACACGACATGGCGTGTGTTCAACATGGATGTGTACTTTATAAATATTGCGATGCACCGTTGCAGAAGGCAAGTATAAAGCTCGTGCCAATCCCAATTAGCCAGTTTCGCTTAGGAAAGCGGTATGAAAGTCTATTTTTGGCTACGAAGTTTGTTAAAAGGCCGGACAGTTGTTTCAAAGCATTGACCGAAAAACAGTGTGGTGCAGTGCGTGCAGATATGATACCATCTTAAGGCAATCTCCTAAAAAAAGAAATCTCCTGAATACAGGTGGCGAAAACGCGGGCATTTGCTGTCACCTTTCCACTGCTCCTGAATTTCATGCCTTGTGTCAACGCGGATGGTTGCTTACTTCCAGCGTCGACCGCGAACTGGAAAATGAGGCCGCCATGACGACAGGTCGTGTTAGTCTCAGAAGCCTTTTCTAGCGTATATTCCGCAGTTAATCACGCCGTAAAAAAGGGCAGGAGGAAAAACAAAAGGAATACACGATCGGCAGACCACTTTGCTTGAGGTCAAAACCCTGAGCGATCTCATGCGAGGCCACGGTTAAGTACACCCAGAAAACAGTGCAACTGCTTCTTCGTCGATTTCGCCTCCTATAGGCTTTCCCACGGCGCACTTTTCGCAGTAATGGTTTAACAGCCTAGTTCAAAATGACCGAGGACACAGTACTTGTTCGCATATGAGCTCAAATTTGCTACTGTGATGCATAACCTGGGACGAAATAATTCGAAAGAACTGTGTATCAGGCTAGTTAACATCATTCTTACCAACTTTGCGCAACTGAAGCTATGGACAGGAAAGAATAGACGACACGGGCGCTGGCTGACAACTGACTGTTTATTAATGCATTACTTGGCTATGTTCGCGAGGTAGTGTCAACAAAGCGTGCCATCAAAACGTGTTGGGAGTGGTTGTGGGGAACTCTGAAGACATAAAGTCAAATGAGTGGTTGAAATCAAAAAAGGCTTATGTGAGGATTCTGCGCAAAAAAGGAGTTTTGAAATCGGATGAGTAGTTAATTAATTAGAGGAAAAATGCCCAAAAGTGGGCGGAGTTTGGGCAGAGTGTGGCGCCAAATCTGAAAACACCGGAAGTGTGAGAGCACGTGACTGGATGTGTGGGCCCAGCCTAGCGCCAAATTTTAAAGCCCGAAATAGGTACTGAGAGGAAAGGATCGATTTAATGAATTACACAAATTAAGAACAGAAATGAAACAAATAACGGATTGCGGGTGAAGGACTGCGAATTAATGTGAATTTGGACTGAATTAAAGTGAACTAAGATGAAATAAGAGCGAAGTAAAGTTAATTAAGGGTGCAGTGAGGTGAATTAGGGATACTTAATGTGAATTATGAGTGAATTAAGTGTGAATTAAGGTGAATTAAGGAACGCAAAAAGAGGCAATGAGGGGCGACGTGTGCCAAGGAGGCGTCATTGCTTTCCCATTACTCTAGTGGTGGTTACCGCAGTGATATGAATGAAAGCCAGCTACCAACTA
This sequence comes from Amblyomma mixtum, assembly GCF_055824585.1. Lineage (NCBI taxonomy): Eukaryota > Metazoa > Arthropoda > Arachnida > Ixodida > Ixodidae > Amblyomma > Amblyomma mixtum. The sequence continues at coordinate 129,815,233 of NC_143012.1, forward strand.
GCCCAGCAACATGTACTATCCAGTTCTATTCTGATTCTAGAGCGCACTCCGGCGTACGATGTTTTCAAGCACCTGGTCCTAGCTGCCTATGTATTATGTAATATGTGCACCCTTCCAGACGGTTATCAGCAGTCCTGAAAACGTTAGCTGAGCACTCGTCTATTCGTGTGACTGCATTTGCGATGGTGAAATTACGCCGAGCAAATGGAAGCAGCAATAGTGCGGTCATGATGGGCTCCAAAGCGCGACAAGACGGAGACGAAAGGAAAAGAACACACACGACTATCGCGTGGGTTACTGACGCCTGTTCAATTCTGAGAATGTATGGTACTTTTACGCCTAACCAAGAAGTACTGGGTGCGCATATCAGAGTGGCAGCAATTAGAGTTCGGTCACGTGCAAGTTAAGGTTCCGCCACGAGTGATATCATTTATGCGCGCACACTAGGTCAATACTGCATTATATTTGTGACATATGTTTGTTTCTTTCGAACTATTCAATGAGCAGGTTGCTTCATTCTGACGGTGCATTTCAACTGGGTGCAAGTAACCGGCCACAATTTGGCGCCTACGGTCATAGAAGACTTTTACCGGAAGTACACAAAATTTGGCAACATCAAAGGCTCTGAAACCCTTCGCGTACATTTACCAGCCCAGGAAGAAGCTAGCAAGTTCTGGAAGCGGAGCGGAATCTAGAAACAACAGTGACTTGGGGATTCCGGGGAATATTTCTCTCCTCTTGGCACTAAGCATACAGGGTCCCAATGCACTGCGCTTTTGTTGCGCCGAATTTGCCCGGCGGTCAGCGGCAGGCAAACACCTCGGAGAAAAGTTTTGGTGTGAAAGCACTAATCATCGCGCTCAAACCCGGGACATCATTAATTATGAAAAATCCAGGCGCTACCAAACAACGACACAGAGGGGAACAACGACACAGAGGGGACACAGCGCTGCGTCCCCTCTGTGTCGTTGTTTTTAGCGCCTGGATTTTTCACAATGGATGTTTACCAACTAGCTCAGCTTGCCGCCCCGTTGACCCTGAGATATCTGCAGGAATATAATTTTCGCGCCGCACGGCGCCGCCAGCAGATGAGCTTCGCCGGCCACTGCGCGAGAGCCCTGCGCCGCAGCAGGTGTTCAACTGCAGCACACTCTCTCGCTGTGCGAAACCGAGAGGTATGTTGACGCTTTGCACAGAAAGGTCCTTCGCATCTACTGAGCGTAGATGCAGCAGGAACCCAGGTTTCTGTAGGTGCTCAAGGTTTTCTGATTTATAAAATTCGGGCGTTCATTCTTTGTGTTTTTTCCTGTACTAAAAGGCGCGCTGAAGTTTCATAGCGCTTCGAGCAGTTTCTTGGCTATTTTACACGAGATCTGGAGTTGTTTCACTAGAGCAGGGCCCACGTATTAGAAGAAAACAAGCACTGCAGATACGAATGCCTCTCCCTTATTTGATGTCTCTGATGGGGTGTGCTATTTTATTTGATGCATGTGGCCCTTCATATTTTGATGAACACATCTTGATGCAGTTTATGACTGAAACCAGCCTCACAGCTACTTCTAACTGCTACAGATTCTTGACATGAAGGCATCTAGGTCTGAAACGCGAAATTCCTTTCTTTATCAAGTTCCATCACGGCTTACACAACGGCCACAAGCCACGCGGTCGCGTCCTCTCTGCGCTAAGGCTTTCCTCTCGGCCAATGCTCGTGGAGCGCTGATAAGAGAGAGGAGCAAGCAGCGGCATTACTTCGTGACCGCCCCTCGAAGCGTGAAAAAATATCCCAGAGATTCAGACCTCAGAAGGCATACGACCGACTTCGTCGCCCAGACGTGCACATATGTAGTTCCGCTGTCGGTTGCGCCGTTGTCAGGGCGGCGCTTCGCATCGAAGACAGGGTCTCAACTAGTAGAAATAACCTACTGCCAACTGTGTAGACAATGTGTTGTTGTTTTCTTAGATATTTTAATTATAGCTTTCAGATTACGCTCATTTTAGCACAACCGCGACAGATAAGCTGGAGATTAAGCACAGCTAACGCTAATGGCAACTTCTGGCAGCTGAAAAAAAAAAAAAACAATACGAGCGGTGAACTGGACTGCTCGCCTGCTTGTGAACATCTTGGACTGCGACCAGCGCAAGGTGGCGACTGCGTTCTCACCCGGAGATTTTCGAGTTATTCATGTAACTGCAGTAAAATAGTACATAGTTGTGAACCAAACCCACACACCATCATGCTCACACATCGCGCAAAAAGACCTACAGCACGTCCCTACCTAGAGAGTCAGCGTGCACACGGCTTCACTACAACAATATAGTGGCGGCGTCATCGCGTTGGAATGTTGCTGCATTAAAATAAGCAACTATATCTATCTACATACAAGCGCTCAACTTCTTGCCCTGGGCCAAGGTAACATTTGATTTGGGGCCGACTGCTGCGCTGACCGTGAGATGGCCGCGCCACCGCAAAAAAAAAAAACAATATGTGTGGCGCCTCTTTCATGGTGCCCATTAGCCCCCCTTGTCGCACTCCTATGGCTTGCAACATACAAAAAGGTCAAGGGCTTGTGTTCCCTAAGGCTCCTTAGATCGAGTATTCTTTCCGTTTAGTCTAAGCCCATTACTTAGCAAATAAAAGAGCAGTTTTCAGGAGTAAAATACAGCCTATGAGTAGCATTTAAACAAAGGGCGTTTATATAATTTATAACCACATATTAAAAACATTGAGCAATTAAACTGCAGCAGGAAGCCTAGTTCTCTTAATGAGTTATCTTTGACAAATCAATTCGTTTTCATTGAGCGCCGTGGAAATAAAACTACTATAAACTACTTTCGGTTCAGGCTTGGTAATACTTTGCTTTTTTCCGTCGGACTCATAAGGCCAGTTCACACACGTTTCTCTGCCACTTCTGAAGTGTGCGTTGTTGTGAGGCAAAGACAGCCGCTTCCCTTGAGTAACAAACACAGGTTGTCCGAATGCTGGAGTCCATCTTCACGGCTCTCTCTGACAGCAGTAATCACAAAAGAAGTCCCAGGACAACGCAAGCGCCAAAAACAAGCGTCATCTGACGCGCAGAATGTCCCTATTTTGTGCAGCACCACACGCCTGTCTCAGAACCAGCACAGGAGAAGGCCTTGGGTGGCCAGCTGTCCGATCCCGAACCATCACATTGCTTGCCTGACGTTAAAAAAAAAGTAGGAAACAACACGAACACAAAATCCTGACACGCTTCGAACTGAGTCGCTTGAGATGTTGCTTTACCTGAATTCGAAATATAATCCAGAGGAGCCACCTGGCTCTGAATATTTCATAGTGTTACCTTTTTAAATGGTACGCTTTTTTTCTGTAACCTGTTCAGCAATCCCTCATTTGTGCAAGACGCTGTAAAAAACGACGGAATTGTATTTCACTGTCTCTTTCATTATTTTCTTTTTTTATCTGTTCCTTTGAGTTCGACAAATCATTACGCCCTACAAGTGACGTACAGACCGGCATGTAATTCAGCGCTAGCCGCTCTTGCGAACGGCTGCAGAATCATACTGGCATTGAAAGGAATAGTACTTTTACTGGTGCTTTATTACTTGACGATATCTTTTTTTTTTCTTTAATAGGTGACGCTCGTGTTGCGCAACGCCTCAGAGCAAAATCGCGCCTCTTTCCCTAAACTGTAACCCACCAGACATCCTGCTCGACAGCCGCGACACTGCCTCTCAACGCAAGCAAGCAATGCGATGTCGTCCGTCACACGGGACTGGACTTGTGGCGGCACTCCTCGTCGTCGTTGTTGTTGCCGTTCTTGGTGCGCTTCTCGAGCAGCAGCGCCGCGTCGCCCTTGTGGCCGAAGGAGGCCGACTCGGGGTGGTCGCTGCTCAGGATGCGGATTTTCTGGACCATCTCGCGGATCTCGTAGCGCAGGATGCCCAGGAAGCAGAGCTTCAGGAAGGCCATCACGCAGAAGCCCAGCACGCACAGCAGGTCGGCGCTCCGCTGCAGCCACCGGAGCAGCGCCTCGTGGCAGGGCGACCGATAGGCGCCCGTCGAGCGGTCCAGGCAGGCGGCCTCGGCCCGGGCGGCCGGGCAGCACGAGGCCGGGACCTGGTGCCGCATCCACGGGTGGGCCATGCGCTGCTCGCGCAGCCACGCGGTGGCGTTGTAGTCCTCGGGCCCGTCCACCCCGCAGCAGCGCTGTTCGCCCTGCAGCCGGTCCCAGAGCAGTCGGTAGCCCGGTCGGAGGCCGTACCCCTCCTGCAGAGGCAAGCAGAGAATGAGCTGCCCCACGTTTCTGCCCCCTAGGTGAGGCGAAGCCAGTCGGTTTCAAAGAAGCCTACACAACTGCCCGTGCCGAGGAACTGTTTTGCAATCAGCCGCGATGAATCAAGCCTGCTGCCGCAAAATGCACTCATGATATTTGCACAAGGTAGCACCGATGTAATGAGCAAAGCACTAATTTCTTTATATAATTATACAATACTGGAGGCTGAGTGACCAAGTGGGAGTGGGGAGGCTTGGCCGCTTATATAAAGAAGCGTGAAAAGAAACATGAAACAGAGAACTGTGGGAAACGCACGTGAGGAATCAGTAGTGCACAAGACCTCAGTGATGTCAGCATTAAATTAAGGCTTCACTCGAGAAACTCACTAGTAGTCACAACAGGAGACATGAATTCTCCAGGCGCTGTATGATCGATTGCAGCATCTCAAAGAACTGGACAGCAAAAGGGGGTAAACATATGACTGAGCTAAGAAGCAAGGAGAATTTGTTCAAGTTGTGGTTAATTCCAATCGCCGATCCGGAGCAGTCCGCACGCTCCACGACAATGCTCCTGAATTCGGAAGGCTACTACTAGTACGCAGCGTTTTTAGCAGTCACTCCCAGGTCGGAGCAAGTAGGCGGCGCTAGCGAACCGATGACCCGCCATTCCTTGCGAATGCCCGCGCTTCTTGCGAGCGAGTCGTCTGCCTTACAAACCTGTACGAGTCTGCGTTGCTCCCGCTGCCTTTTGTGATGGAGGGGACATCCCAGTTTACGCCGCTATGTTATGCCTGCACATAGAGCCGAGTGGGTATCCTTCAGCCCTTTCTTTTTTAGCGCATAGTCCTGGATCGCCGTCTTCAATCCTCCCGAGCTGACCTGTAACTGCATTCATTGTAAAAAATCCAGGCGCTAACAAACAACGACAGAGAGGGGACGCAGCGCTTACTCGCAACTACAAGAATTTTTTATTCAGAAGCTTCTATATATGCAACAAAAACCAAAACAAACCCAGAGTAATCACACGCCACATGCCGACCGATGTGCAGGAAAAGATTACCTTGCTGTTTTCAATCGCTCTTTCAAGTAACATATCTCTCTGCTAGACAAGCAAACCGAAGGGCCACTAACACATGCATGCCCCGTTTCCGTGCTATGATAGGCTTAAACTATCTCTCGCGTTACGCGATCTCACGAAAGAAGGCACCGTCATCGGTTTAGGGGACAAGCCTGTTTCAGCGGAACTCCGGAAGGTTTTACAGTTGGGACCGAAGTTTGGTTTTGAGCCCGTTCTTCATCCCGCGGAGAAGCTTGCTTTCTCAAAGACCGTGTATGGGCGCGTTCCTAGCGACTGTCGTCCGAGATGCGCGGACGAATGCCTGTCGGTGCTGCAGAGGACCGAAGAGAAGCTAAGGAAGCGCAGGAGCACAGACCAGCTGGTTGGATATATGCAGGAACATGACCTGCGGCTGCTGGTTACTGACAAGGATGGAGTGTTCGTCGTCATGCCTACCGGCACGTTCAAGGGTAAGACGAGAGGGGCGGTTGACAAGAATTTTAAAGAAGTGCAATTCAAAGCGAACGCAGTGAAGAAGCAGGCAGTGGAACTTCTTCAGAGCCACAACCTTCTACCTTGTATTTTCAACCTTGTATTTTAGCTCCTTTCGAAAAAAATAAACTTCTCTTTCCACAACCTTCTACGTCTAGCGTCTTCAGTGAAGGCAGCCTCAGCAACTCATCTGGAAGCCTTCTTCAGCGTGAAGACGTATAAGAAAGGTATGCCTTTCCGTTGCATAGTCCCGTCTTTCCGTGGCAGGATCCCGTCTCAAAGTATTTACAGAGCAATTTAGGATCTCTGAAGATAGACGACCCATACAGTGTCAAGAACTCAGAAGCCGTGGTCAAGTACCTGTTGGATGAAAACCCTGGGCAGTGACATTTCCTCAGCATCGATGTAGACGAACTGTACCATTCAATGACGCACGACTTGTTAATGAGGTGCGTCCATTCATGCATCACTGGTGACAATGATGAAAAGGGTTTTATTGAAAGGTGCGGTGTGTCCCTTGAATCTTTCCTGGAAATTCTGTCGTTCTATTTGATGTCTACAGTAATTGGTTATGGTGACCGTTTTTTCGTGCGGCGCGCAGGTGTGTACATTGGGTCTAGGGTAGCTCCTGCTCTTAGCAGCATGTTTTTAGGCTTTGTTAACAAGACGATAGAGCTGAATTCAGCTGACCTGTTTCGGAAGGCCTTTCGGTATGTTAATGACTACTTCATCATCGTCGACAACTGTGACAGCTTCGTACGCAGGGTAATAGACATCGTGAAATTGTTTCAGAATAGTGGTATGGACCTCAAGTTCACGCACGAGGTTCCAAGTGGGGAAGAGTTACAGTTTCTGGACCTTCGATTGATTAAGAACCCGGACCATCTTTGTTGGAGTTACCGTCCGTGTTCCTCAAAAGGCTTGTTGAATTTTGCGTCAACACATTCGAAGATCATCAAGGATGGAATCACGGTCTCGTGTTCAAAGTCAGCTGTATCAAAGTCGTGCCATCATCGCATCAAGGAAAGTGTCGAGTATCAGGTCGAAAGACCGGGCAACAGCGCATATCCACGTCACGTGATCGGCAGAGCCAGCGAGAAGGTTATTCGCTGGTAAAGGGCCAGCGGAAAAACGAGAAGAAAGAAGACAGCAAACCCGTGATTGTACCGTATGTGCATCGACTTTCCCATGGGATTAAGAAAGTTGCTGGCAGGTACGGCATTCATGTCATGTTTTCGGCGCCCAAAAAACTGTCAACGTTATGTCGTGCGATTGAAGCTAAGGCAGAGCCGGGCGCGAAGAAAAGAAATGGCGGTTGTGCTGTCAGACACAGATCGCCGTACGGCGTCCCTCATAGCCTGAGTCGCTTTGGGACGTTAAACGTCAATAAACAATAAACAACAGATCACCGTACGTAGCGTACAAAGTGGGCACAGTGTACAAGATCCCCCTGTCGTGTGGAAAAGTGTACGTAGGCCAGAGTGGTCGTTGTTTGAATGTGCGGTTGATGGAGCATGCCGGAGATATGGAAAAAGGTGACACTTCAAACAATATGGTTCTGCATTGTCGTAGCTGCAGCAAGAACAAGAAAAAAATGTTCTCCCATTTTTTTTTTCCAAAACGGGTGTTCTTTTTCGTCACCGAGATCGTGCAATGCGAGAGATAGTTTAAGCCTATCATAGCACGGAAACGGGGCATGCATGTGTTAGTGGCCCTTCGGTTGGCTTGTCTAGCAGAGAGATATGTTTTTTGAAAGAGCGATTGAAAACAGCAAGGTAATCTTTTCCTGCACATCGGTCGGCATGTGGCGTGTGATTACTCTGGGTTTGTTTTGGTTTTTGTTGTATATATAGAAGCTTGTGAATAAAAATTCTTGTAGTTGCGAGTAAGCGCTGTGTTCCCTCGGTGTCGTTGTTTGTTAGCGCCTGAATTTTTCGCAATGAGTATATAGCAACTAGCTCAGCTTTCTGCCCTGTTGTAACTGCATGGCTTTGAGTTTACAAGACAACTGCATTAAAAACAGTTCCCACATGTAATTTTAATAAGTTAGATCTCGTCGGTCCCTCCATTTACGTCTACCAGGAATTTGTACAACCGACTCATTAGAATCCCTAGCGCAACGACGCGATTTGGCATCCATGGCGGCGGAGACGACAAGCCGCCGTAAGGGAGGGCGTCGCTAAAGAAGAGGTGGCCCACAAACTTTCGGTTCAATCCTCCGATTACGGCGGAACAGTCCCGACTTCTTGACCTAGAGACCTCGGCTCGACGACTCACTCGATGACGGCTATCAACGATCGGAAGACGCGAAGCATGGTGTGCGATTGGATGAAGGTCACTCCGAAAAAAAGCAGGAAACTTTGCTCAAAAAGCGCCACAGCTCTGCGATTGGAAGTCGAACATTCTTGGACAAAATTTTCGAATGTTGCAAAACTGTAAGGTACTCGTATGGGAATATTGAAGGCAATGGTCCATTCTTCGTACTAGTAGCTTTCTTTAATGGCGTTTCCATCCAGCGTATCGAGCACTTCGGACTGCCATTGAAAACAAATGGGTGACCCTTTCGAGGATATTAGAAACTTTAATAGCAAAAAATATGCAAGCCTGCCCAAGGGTTATCTGCGGAAATATTGATTGCTATAGTGAAATATTATAATAAATGAAAAAACCACGTTCATGCACTCTTTTCCGTTTAAAAGTGCTTTTGTCCAAAACCGTTCGGTATGCAGTGTTTGCAGAGTAAGGAGCTAGGCAGAGTACATGAAAGTGGCGAGTCTGGTTATAAGAGCGCCAGACTCAGGTACAGGTGCGAGTTTGGGTTTAAGTAAAACATACAGAAATTTTAGTCATAGCAGTTTTGCTGATGCTGCTAGCCAAGAAACCACAAACTGTCGTGGATGTTATCGAGCTTTGCCAAACCTATGACGTTCTCAGGAAGCAGAGAACTTCTACTCGCCGTTTCGGAGTGCTCGACGAGTCGATTCCTGCGCCGGCGGTATGCAGTATTGTTTTTCATCCGGCCTCACTGCTTCTCGTGATCAGGGCCTTTATACAGGAAGAGGTGGCGCGAAAATTGTCGCTCCTGCCTGTGACGCTGCGGTCCTCCCTGGATCTCGCGCATCGACACACTATCCGGCGTTTTGCCCTCCAGCCCTCGGCTTCCGCCTGTGACCGCCCCTCTCACATACGTTAAAGTTGCCTTCACTGCAGGATGCTTACGTCTCCCACCCATCCGTCGCCCGCTGCCACCTGCGCGTAGTCATGGCGTAGTCCCAGGCCCCACATGTTATGCGTCTGGCTTTCCGGGCCGTGTCCCACGGCTTTGTCACCAACACGCGCCGGGTTTCTGGGACGGAGCACGCCCATTCCGCTACTACCCTGCGCCTTTTTCGGCCCGACAGCCTCTACGAATTTAACCTGAATCCGTTCGGCTTGTGCAATGCGCCGACCTCATCCGAGCGCATGATGGACACAATTCTCAGCGGACTCAAGTGGCACACGTGTGTCTGTTACCTGGACGATGTCGTCGTCTATTCTAGAGACTTTTCATCCCCACTTACCCGCCTCCAGCGTGTCCTGTAATGTTTGACCGACACCGGCTTGGAACTAAACTGAACTCGCTCGCAGCCCAAGCAGTTGGCCTGGACCTCTGTAGTGCGATGAAAAGCGACCTAGGTTCTGCCGAGCGACAGCCCCTCTTTTTTTTTAATGCGTTCGTATTAAAAGCCCCACCAGGAATACAAAGTGCCCGGCGTATTGTTGTGTACGGTTGTCGTGTGGCAAAGTAGGAAGGTAGTAATTTCCGTTTCTGCTTTTAGGGGTGAGGCTCCGAATTGGCTGTCACGTGAAGAACCCACAGGGCGGCTAGCTTAGACGGAGGAGGCTATGACGCGTGCGGAGCAATGCCCAACCTGAGAATGGTTGCCACGAGAACAACTCAGCGGAATTCGACCGCAGAACATGGAGGGAGAGGGAAGACTGCGGTAAGAATTAAACCCTTGCTCTTGAAGCAAACAGAAGATCTAATCCGGGCGCTTTGCCATCGCGGAATGATTATTAAGGGTCCCCTCTAATTTTCGAGCGGCAGCTATAGAGGGTCCGTTCCGTGTGTTCCGGGCCGTTGTAGTAGTAGTAGTAGCAGTATTAAATACAGTAGCAGTAGTATAAATGCAGAACCGAAAGGTTGTTACCGTGGATGGAGGAGTGCATGAAGACAGTGCGCAGCTGGAGAGAGACGCCACGACCCTCAGGTATGAGAAGAGCTCTCGACACCAGGTTTGGTGAACGTGGAGGAATGTGCAACTAGACCGTAGTTGCGACGTGTCCCGTGGAAGAAGGAAGCTATAAATTGGCCGCTAACAGAAAGGACAGACAACGAAGACGAGGATAACGGGACTGGCGCAAACCTGCAACTGAGTTTAATGCCTTGAAACCAAAACAAAAAAACACGCCTCAAAAAGGAATACACGTGAAGCCCGAGCGCATATGAGCGAAGCGCTTCAGGAATTGCACTTTCAAATTATACAGGGAAACTTAAGTACTACTGATGTAGGCATCGACGGTTTTATCGATGTGGTGCGGTTCGAAACGCTCTCTGCTGCTGTGCTTTTGATAGCCTCAAGTCGTGGCTCGTAACCGTTGCTTGCAAAGGCAGTGAGCGGGGGTGTTCGCTGCTCCTTCACACACGCACACACGCACGCACACACACACACGCGCACACACGAGCGCACACACGCTCACATACACACGCGCACGCACACACACACACACGCGCACACACGAGCGCACACACGCTCACATACACACACGCTCACACGCACACACACGCTCACACGCACATGCACACGCGCGCGCGCGCTTTGCTCAGCCTAGTGACTTCGGATTGTTTTCGCCGCTGCTCTTGTCGTCCCAGCTTCTTTCAATAAACCGCCGGCTCACATTTGGTGAACGTGCCAGGCACAGCCCCGGAGCTCCGCAGCACTACTCTCCCGCCTGGGGGCCTATGCCTGGGGGCGTTCAGCATAGACCAGATTCTTTTACCCTCACACGCAGGCTGCTGGCGTGCCCCTACTCTCGACACCAGTCGCCATCTATCGGCGCGCGCGGACTGATGGTCTGCGGGTCGCGCCGGCTCCGCGCGTAGGATGCATGTTTACGTGTTCGCTTCTGTCGTTCTAGCGCTTCATCATAACGTATGAGCGTGTGTGCCGTGCATCACTACTCGCATTTTCCCTCTACCAGACAGTACTGCGGTTATCTTGCGCGCAGTTAGTCGTTAACGTGACATCTCCGAGTTTTTTTCGGTTCGTTTGGATGTAAGTGCGGCGAGGCAGTGCGCGTCTGTCTCGTTGTTTGTGCCCACCATGATGATATTGATAATGATGATTAGCGCTTGTGTCCTGACTTCACCTTTTCTGCGTCTCGTTTTTCAATGATGATATTCTGCTGGCTCAGGATTCTAAACGCTGGCACCGCAGCGGCGACGCTGCTCCACCGAGCCGCTGGTGCGGCGGCGCTGCTCAGGGAAATTCTGGAATATTATTGCAAACAGCAAGGATTTTTCCCACGGAGTAGTCGGCCAGGTAGCGTACGGACTGGAAACCGGCACTTCTAAGCAGATTTCTGCTCTGGCGTGTCATTTGTTGCCGTCTTTTACGTGCGCTATCATCTATGATAATTTTAAGCACTGGAATAATTATAGGCACTGGAAAGGGTTTACCGTAGTGTCTTTCTGCTTTTGCTATCTACCTTAATCATAGGAAAATATGTGCGATTTTAATACATTCATTCACACTTAGCCAAACGCCTACGCAACGCTGTCACACGCGGCGAGAGCTACAGAATAGCGACTTCGGGCCTCAGAATTCGTGAAAGCTTGATTCGCTGCTAATATCTATTCAAGCTTTGATAATTTGAGCAAAAGTACGTTTTTATGCACCAGGTTACATAAACCATGACAAATTTTGTTTTTGTTGGCGCTGGTACTCGGTTAAGCTCACAGCGGTAATTTCTTGATAAACTGGCGCACCACGCATGCGACAAGAAAGTCCTGTTTGTGGGTGGTACTTTATGGCCGAAGGATTAAGAGTGCATGGGAATTGGAACTGCATGCTAGCCGCACAGCTAACACTTGATATTGAACAAAAAGTTTTTTTTTTTTTGCAGTGGAGCACCAAGACGGTAGCGATATAAGCACGAGCGCGTTCTAAGCGTCAGCACAATTCACGTGAATGTAGCTAAATGTCATTAAAACGCATCAATGTACTCCCTTTGATAACGTGAATACTTCCTGCAACACAGCCACGCTGCGGAAGTATGCTCGGCAATGTTTTTTTAGCGCCCGAAGCGCGGCTATATGCAGGCGCGCCCGCGGAGCTGCCGCAGCCGCGCAGTCCCCAAAGAAACGCCCGCACCGCGGCACGCCAGTCGGTGCAAAATGGCCGCGCCCAGGAGAGGCTCAAAATTCTGGTCTAGCGGTGGAAGTGGGCCCTGCTGTTGTCTGCGCCCGCTTCCTTCGCCAGCGGGACCCGGCCATCTTCAGCGGGACCGATAAGCGTGATGTAGGTGATTGGTTCGCATATCATGAACGGGTGAGTCTCTACAACGAACGGGACGACGCTGCCAAACTCGATAACGTCATCTTTCATCTTACCGGCGTTGCCAACTTGTGCTATCGGAACCACAAGGAGGACATGTAGGTTTGCCGTACTTGGTCTGCCTTCAAAGCGAATTTCTGAGAAGTTTTTCGTCGTCCGGAAGTCACGAAGCTCCACGCCGAACGACATTTGCGCAAAAGGTCGCATCATGTAGGCGAAAGCTTTACAAGCTAAATCGAAGATGTCATCGACTTATAAACGTCTAAATCTCCACATGTAAGAAAAAGACAAGAAAAAACACATCTTATTTATTTGTTTTCTTTTCAATACTTTCATGGCCCGGAGGCATTACAGTAAGGAGGGACATACAAAATAAAAATGCATTTTTCTTGAAATTTTTGACATCGGTGATGACAGTGATGAAGGCAGGGAGGTGGTTGCAGTCATGTCAGTTCGGGGAATATGTGAATTGAAGCAAAGGGTGGTTGGTACTGCAGTGCGGGATTCTTACCTTAAAACAATGATCAGTGCGTAAGGATGTATGAGATGGAGGAAGCCGTAAATGATCTTTGAGAATAGGGCTAGCATATTAAATCCGGTGGAACAGACATAAGTGAAAATGTTTAGGGCACAGAGAAAGAGCTGTGTACCTATGACCTTATGCAATGGCGTTGACATCGTCGAAACATTCCACAGGCACTGCTGCCAATCACCGAGACCCCGAGCACCTTCCTAAACGACATGCGAGACTATGCCATTGAAGGAGGCCGCCGCACGATCGCCTGAGGCAGCATCAGGCGAGATCTTTGACCACAGAAGAGGGGCGAAAGGAAGAACGCATTCGGCAGCAGAAACATGGGTCAGCACACATGCATTACCACGGCATTACTGGAGCAAAGATTACACCACTCCTTTTTCCCACGAGCTGCCGTCACAAGTGGCCGACCTTTTCGTACGCAGGAAATGAATCAATCACATCTTGGTGAAAAAAATACAACTTGCTCAAAAAAATTGCAATGGAGCCAGGTAATAAAACTTCAAGTCCTCGCCAAAGTTCACTGGTCAAAGTGCTTACCTGGAATTCGTCCATGAGACCGGCCCTGAGTCCAGCGACGAGCGCGCGGTAGCGGAAGAGCCAGGCGAGCCCGGCCAAGGCGTCACCCAGAAGGAGGGCGAGCAACAGAGCCCAGTACGCGTGCAGCAGTCGCTGGTTCATGCGCAGAGCGCCCAGGCAGCCCAATGCCTGCAACGCATCCATTTATTAAAGAAGTGTGGCTGGGAAAGAGGTTGCGGGCAGCGCGTAATATTTTGACTCAAGAGAAATTTTTCCGCGCATGTCTCAGCTAAAGGTAGCCAAGATTTCAGAAAGGCAAAGTGGCCTAGTCCAATGCTTGCACCAAGTTGTCTTTACGGGTATTTACCGGCCTTAACTCGGAAAGTACAAAAGCTTCCACGTGACAGCAGAACTGCATCAGCGTCCCGAGATTAAAAAATTCCCGATTGGTACAAAATCACTCATACGCTCACCAACACCGATCAAGAATATTCCACACCTGGAATTAGCGATCATGAAGTGGTAACGGCCAGAGTCGTATGCAAACGAGTAGAAGTGCTGAAGCAATGTCACAGAAAAGTTTATATGTATGAAAAAGGTAACTATGACGCCATAATTAGGGAACTTGAATCATTTTTTTATGGTTTTCATAGATAGTTCCATTTCCTGTGATGTAGACGAACTGTAGACAACATTCAATAATAAGCTGTTGTCTCTCGTTGATCAGTTTATTCCCGGAAGGCTGATGTCACCTAATAAACGAGCGGATAAACCGTGGATCAATAAAATAATGCGCGCATCAATTAGAAAGAAAGCTCAGGTTTATAAAAGGTATTGTAAAACAAAAAACCCATCTGTGTACGCGCGACTCAGAATCCTGACTGCAAACCTTAAGAGCGAATTAAAGGCAGCAAAGAGCTTGTACCTATGCTCATTGGCAGACGAACTAAAAACGAACCCAAAAGAAGTGTGGCGCTCTATCAAATGCAACAAAAAGGATGTTGTAGGTATTCCGGCCATCAGGGATGGCGACAATCTGTTGAAAGACGACATAGCCCGAGCAGAGTGTTTCAATGCATATTTTCACTCCGTCTTCTCAGCTTGGTGCTCAGACGCAATTACGCAACAGCAGGAACAGCTTAATGCAATGCCAGATATGGTGATAACCGATCAAGGTGTCAAATCATTGCTACAAAACCTAAATGCGCATTCCGCACCAGGTCCTGACGGCATTCCTAACTATATTCTAAAACACTGTGCAGAACATATCAGTCCCTTTTTGGTTACTTTATTCAACAAGTCACTACAGACCGCGAAACTACCTATAGACTGGAAAATAGCCAATGTTACACCAGTTCACAAAAAGGGTGATCGTAGCCAGGTTTCCAATTACCGCCCCATACCTTTGACATCTGTTTGTTGCAAAACCCTGGAGCACATAATCTTTTCTGGACTTGTAAAACACCTTCAAGACAACAGTTTTTTCACATCAGCGCAGCATGGCTTTCGATCAGGGCTGCCATGTGCAACGCAGCTAACTGAGTTCATTCATGACATTGCATCCGGGATGACCGAATGTTTTCAGATAGATGCTATTTTTCTAGATTTTAAGAAGGCCTTTGACGTTGTGCCGCACCACCTTCTTTTAAAAAAAATGTCATGCCTTGGTCTCCCTGACTATCTGTTCGGTTGGCTACAAGATTATTTACAGGCACGCCAGCAGCAGGTGGTAATCAATGATGCATCATCCTCGCCTGTGGATGTTTTATCTGGAGTGCCACAGGGTTCGGTGCTCGGACCATTACTGTTCCTCATATTCATCAATGACATACCTGTCGGCCTCAGATCCACTGTCAGACTGTATGCTGACGATTGCGTTTTGTATTCCCCTGTCACGTGCCTTGATGATCTTTGACAGGCTGACCTTGACAGAGTTTGCGAGTGATGCTTGAAGTGGGGCATGGAATTGAATGTATCTAAGTGTTTCCATGTGCAATTTACAAACAAAAAAAAAAGAAAATTCTTGGATCGTACCTTTTAAACCACGACACTATCCAAACTACTGATAAGGTACTTATACTCACAGCATCCCTCGACTGGACAGCCCATGTTGACATGATAACTGCCAAAGCTTCTCGTCTTTTGTATTTTTTCCAACGAAATTTCAAAAGCTCTCCCCAGGTACTAAAAGAAACATTATATTTAACAACTGTCAGGCCAGTATTAGAATATGCATGTGTAGCATGGGACCCTTTCACGGGTACACTCATTGACAAGTTAGAAAGGGTACAGAAACGCGCTGCAAGGTTTGTGACTGGAAATTTTAATTTTCATATAAAGAGCTCCGAACTTCGCGACAGTATTGGTTGGAAGACTTTAGCAACCCGAAGAAAAATCTTCAGGCTGAAGTTCTTGCACACTATTTACAATGATTGTACCGGTATTAATAAAAACACTTATCTAAATCAGCCATATTACATTTCGGAGAAACTCGATAACACGAAAAAGATTAATAGTTATCAATGCCGCATTAATGTATTTACGTATTCGTTTTTCCCTAACACAATCCTGGGCTGGAATAAGCTTCCGAATGATGTGGTTTGTGTACCTGATTTCGAAAGTGCTGTTGAAGCGATAGTCTGATGTATTTTTTTTTCCAGGTCTCGTGTGTTTACCAGCACTGTGCCATCACTCATACTAGTTGTAAACTCATTTAGTCTTCTTTTAATATGTTGTGTTATCCTTGCTGACATGTTTTCCAATATCTTCTTTGCATGTGTTTATTCCCCTAAAATAATGCCTCATGGGCGCTGTAGGTACTTTCAATAAATAAATAAAATAAATAAATTGTCTTTAGATCTTGTGCTGTTTCCTACCAACAGCGACGCCACGTTAGGCGGCGCGGAAATGATCAGTTGCGGAGGCCGCTGGCCGATAGAGCACTAAGCTATCGCTAGATTATGTAAAGATCACGCAGCTATTGACGGCACTGCACTTGCTTGACAGAAAGCAACAGAGCTAAAAGCCAGGCAAATATAGACACCGCATCAAGAGCGGCAACGAGTCCTGTAGAAAGTGCCTGTCATCGTAACTGCCCCTGAGTTGGAGCACCAGCCGACTGATGGTATGGCTTCCGGCACAAAAAGAGGCTCAGCGCTGCGCTCCAGCATCCGCGATTTCCACAGGCTATGAAGTCCAACGAATGCAAACATGGCATGTGGTTCCTAATCCGGTTGAGTAGCCGTAA
Organism: Amblyomma mixtum; assembly: GCF_055824585.1. Taxonomy (NCBI): domain Eukaryota; kingdom Metazoa; phylum Arthropoda; class Arachnida; order Ixodida; family Ixodidae; genus Amblyomma; species Amblyomma mixtum. The sequence continues at coordinate 129,831,931 of NC_143012.1, forward strand.
AGTTACGAACACTGTAGGAATTCGACACAGTCTGTCTTTCTTGAGCAGCCTCTGCAGCAAATCCCCGAACAAAATCGCTGAACACGAACGCGGCTCACGTTAGACTGCAACCCACTCTCGCGCTGTGCATTGCGCACAGTCTTCTTCGTTCACTAATATTGCCCGTGCTTTAGCATTACAATCGCTTTAACCAAGCTAAAACCTGACACCTTTTCTTAGGAGTGCCGTCTTCGACTGGGCTTCGCGTTCGCATAGGCCGGAAGATTTGCGCTAGCACCTGTCATGTGGTAGCTTCCGTTTAAGTGCGGTAAATAAATTTGTGTTAATGCACACCGTCATCACCAGCCTGGCTATGCGCACTGCAGGCAAGAGGCCTCCTCCACCATATCTCCGCGATCAGCTCTGCCCTGAGCCAGCTGAGGCCATCTTACCGCCTCAAACATCTCAATCTCATCTGCCCAGCTAACTCTCTGCCGCAACCCCTGCTACGCTTCCCTTCTCTTGGGTACTTTGCTTTCCCATTGCATGCCATGCCCATTTAGTGTTCTTGATTTCGACTCGGCTGTCATTAAACAGCGCTTCTTCCATCACCCAGTCTGCCCTCCTCCTCTCTCTTAGCGTTACGCCTATCATTTACTTTCCTTAACTCGATGCTCTCTCTATAAGTTTAACACTTTTCGTCGGCCTCTACGTTTCCGCCCCATAGGCGAGTACCAGTAAGGCACAGCTTTAATAAACTTTGCTTTCGGGGAAAATAGGTAAACTACCATTCATGATCTTAGATAAACTGCCATACGCACTTTACTCAAGTCTGATTTTTCTAGATATTCACTAGCCTAATACAGACCTGCGGTCAGTACCTGCCCCAAGCAGAAATATTTCCTTACCGCTTCCAGCGCCTCGCTGTCAATAATGGACTACTGGTGTTGCCTTCTGAGGGTGGTGAACGTTATTTTGGTTTTCCGCATCATGCATTGTATTTCATCCATTGAGGCCGCCGCGGTGGCTCAGTGGTTATGGTGCTCGGCTGCTGACCCGAAAGACGCGGGTTCGATCCCGGCTGCGGCGATCGCATTTCGATGGAGGCGAAATTCTAGAGGCCTGTGGGCTCTGCGATGTCAGTGCACGTTAAAGAACCCCAGGTGCTCTAAATTTCCGGAGCCCTTCACTACGGCGTCTCTCATAGCCTCAGTCGCTTTGGAACGTTAAACCTCATAAACCAAACAAATCATCCATTGAGATACTAAGCAAAGAAATGCCATCAGCTAATAGCAGTTCCTTAGGTATTTATTATTTATTTATTTATTTTATTTATCTATGAATACTGCGATCTTGTACACAAGATAATAGCAGGTGGGAAATAATGTATTACGATACAAAAATACAGACACATACTAACAAACATCATATCATCATCATCATAAGCCTGACTACGTCCACTTCAGGGCAAAGGCTTCTACCATGTCTCTCCAACTAACGCTGTCTTTCGCCAGTTGCGGCCACAGTATCCCGGCAAACTTCTTGATCTCATCCACCCACCTAACTTTCTGCGGCCCCCTGCTACGCTTGCCTTCTCTTGGAATCCACTCCGTTACCGTTCTTTAGCCTCCACCTTTCTCCCCATAGGTTAGTAGTGGTAAGATACAGCTATTTACTTTTCTCTTGAGCGATATTGGTAAACTCCCATTCATGATCTGAGAGAGCCTGCCATATGCGCTCCACTACATTCTTAACCTTCTAGTTATTTCCCTGTCATGATCCGGATCAGCGCTCACTACCTACCCCAAACAGACGTACTCCCTTGCTATTTCCAGCCCCTCGCTACCAATTGCGAACTGCTCTTCTCTTGCTAGACTGCTGAACATTACTTTCGTTGTCTGCATGCTAATTTTTAGACCCACCGCTCTTCTCTGCCTCTCTAACTCATTTATCATGCTTCGCTCTTCATGTCGTCACGGACTTAGCAAGGCAATGTCATCAGCAAATCGCAGATTACTAAGGTATTCTTCTTTAACTATTATTCCCAACTGTTCCCAATCCAGACCTCGGAACACCAGCAACCAGGCAGTAAAAAGCATAGGCGAGATCGTGTCTCCCTGCCGGAAACCTTTCCTTAATGGAATTTTATTGCTGACTTTACGGAGGACTATGGTAGCTGTGCAATCGTTATACGAGGGGTGTTCAATAAAGATTTCCCCTGACCCACTTCCTCTGGACGGAGAGCAACGAAATTTTGCAGATTTATTAATCCTTCTCTACACAGGTGCCACCCGCGGACACACACTTCTCCCGTCTTTTTATGCAAGTGTAAACGCCTCACTTGTAGAAGTCAACCGGTTGCTCCAAAAGCCATGCTGTGACTTCAGAAATCAGTCTCATCATCTGGGAAATGCTTGCACTTCAAATATGACTTCATTGTTGGAAAGTGGTGGAAGTTCGATGGTGCGAGGTAGAGTGAATAAGGGGGATGCGGTAGAATTTCAAAGTCGCAGCAGCGTGCTTCCATCTGGGCAACATGCGAGTTGTGAACTGGAGCATTGTCTTGCAGAAGGCGGACACCTTTGGTGAGCATGACATGTTTACTGCTTTTTATGGCCTCCCGCAATTTCCGCAGCAGTGAAGCTTAGTATGCCCCAGTAATTGTGGCACATTTGCTAGGAAATCCATCAAGACTACTTCGTGCTGGTCCCAAAAAACTGTGAGCATGACCTTGCCCACCGAGGGCTGGGCGCGTGCCTTCTTTGGAGGCGGTGAGTCCAAGAGCTTCCGTTGTATCGACTGGACTTTAGCCTCCGGATCTTAGTGATGGACCCAGCTTTCATCCTGTGCAATCAGTGTGTTGAAAAAGTGCTCCTGGTTTCCATGGCACATGATCAAAAGAGCCTGGGAGCATTCGACTAGTTCCTGCTTTTGGAAATGTGTGAGCAGCCGGGGAACCGAGCGAGCGGATACCTTACGCATGTGAAGATGGTCCTAAATTATTTTTTCCATGGACGCCACACTAATCTTGACATTTTGGGCTAGGTCTCGAACAGTTACGCGGCGATTTTCCAAAATAGCGGCCTCCACTTGCTGGATGATGTGTTCATCGATAGCGGAATGGGTCGCCTTGCAATCGGAGCCGTTTCCGCCGAAGTCCGACCATATTTAAATGGACGATGCCAGTTCTTCACTACATTTATGATGGGGAATCCTCCCCATAAACCTATGTTATCTCATCGAACGTCTTTCTTGGAGTGCGGCCTTTCAAGTACAGGAACTTGATGACTGTTCTGTATTCCACTGCATCCATTATCACACCTCACACCACATCAGCACCTCTATAAGAAAGACCGTTATTAGTTCAGAGTTGCACATTGGCACGTGACCTATAGTGACGTAGGTCATTGCACATGCGCAGTTTCAGCATCCTGAAATAAATAGAAGTGAGTCAGGGGAAATCTTTATTGAACACCCCTCGTAAATATCTTCCAATATTTTCACATAACACGCTTCTACAGCCTGATTACGCAATGCCTGCATGATAGTTGAGGTTTCCACTGAGTCCAATGCTTTCTCGTAACCAATCAAGCGCATTTTTCTATCAGCTGACTGATAGAGGTGTTCTCCATAAACTCTTATTCCCAACTGTTCCGAATCCTGGACTCTGAATAACTCCTCTAACCAAGCGGTGTTTGGAATTGCCGAGATCATGTCAACCTGCCTGACACACTTCGTTATAATAATTCGATTGGTGTGATTATGGAGAACTACGGCGGCTTTGTAGCCGTTGTGGGCTCATATACACCTTGATTCCGTAATGCCTGCATAACTGCTGAGGTTTCGACTCATTTGTTTATGGAGGTTTAACGTCCCAAAGCGACTCACGTTATGGGGGGCGCCGTAGTCAAAGGCTCCGACAAGTGCTACCCCCTGGAGTCCTTTAACGTGCACTGACATCGCACAGTACATGCACGGACCTCTAGAATTTCGCCGCCATCGAAATTCTACCGCCGCGGCCGTGATCGTACTCGCCTCTTTGGTGCCAGCAGCCGAGCTCCATAACCACTGAACTTTTGTGAAGAAGTTAGCGCAGAAAACGGACAAGGGACGGAAGAAATACACATAAGACATTCGCGAGCGCGTATGTGTCCTTTCTTCTGTCCCGTGTGCGTTTTTTGCGCTAACTTCTTCACAAAACGCACTACCAACTAGCCCGGCAGCTTGCTCTCCGGAACCACTGACCACCGCGCAGGCATTGGCTTCGACTCAATCAAATGCTTTCTCATGATCTATGAAGGCTATATTGGGGTTGGTTGTATTCTGCGAATTTCTCTATCCGTTGACTGACAGTGTGAATGTGGTCTTCATGGTACGTTGGCGCAAACATTCCAGCCAGCTGTTCTGCAAGGCAAGCCTGGAACATCTGAATGTGCACTTGATTCCTGAACGAAATATTTAAAAGCTAGCTAATTACATCTTAACGATCATTGACATTAAAAAGCGACAAAATACTGCAGTCTATACCACGCGACTCTCAACAGCAATCAGTTTCATTGGGGCTAGGACGTTTTAAAAGCACTTCGTGAGAAGTGGAGCTAGTCGGTACGTATTCACGGTAAGACAAGCGCAAAAAGACGGCGACGAATTAAAAGAAACCACCACTCGACACAAGCGCTCTGTCGCAATGGAAAGTTCATCCGGAGTAAACAGCAATATCTGAGCTAATGTGCATATATTGCTACACAGAAACAAAAACACAATGAAACAAGCAATGATAGCCGCCGCACGAGCGGCCATTAATCGAGGTGAATGGCAAGTACAAGAAATGCCTGGGACACCGTCCTTCGCGCTGTGCAGCAACGAACCAGAGTTGCGAGGCTTACGTGCATGGCAACAGATAAAGAATTTTCTCTAAGTCACCGGAACACAGGATCAAAATTCTTTGATTGAAAGAACATTACATCGCGTCGTGCGTCTTGTTTGTTGTTGATGTTCCAGGGTTTTCATTGGTTTTTGTATTGTCACCCACAAGGACTAGAGAACCCTAGTGCGACTAAAGTGGGTTCCGTTCACGGCGTGACCCGTTATACGGAGCCCACCTCGAATTATCGTGTAGATAAAGCCCGTCCGAAGTAACCGATCGAAGCTGCCGGAAGATAAAGAGACCATACGAAGAAAAGATGGGGCGGAGATTCGAGAAAAAAAGGAAAGCACTAGAAAAAGAGAATGATGGGTGGCCGACAGAGAGATCGAAAGAGGAAACAAAATACCCTAGTCAGTCGAAAAAGAAGGAGAGAGAAACAAGAATGCAAGAAGGGCAGTGACGGCAGAACGAAGACAAGAATGCGAAGAAAATGAAAGAACGCGGCCGCGGTGAGGCAATTAGAAAGATCTGCGCCGCGCCAGATGCCACAGCATTGAAGGACTCTGGTGCGCCAGGACCGTAGCTACACGTAGCGTCGAGCAAGCAAAACACGCAGACGCTAGAGGAGGAATGTCCAGACGAAAGACATCCGTTCCTTCCGCTGCATATCCCGACCAGAGAGGAGTTGTTGGCGGCAGGGTGTATGTTCCTTCCGAACGGGCCGGGCTGAGTCAACCCACACCCTGCAAACTACGTCCAACCCGAAGGTCGCCCCTCCCGACCCCGTAACGCATACATGAGCCGGTCAGCCGGTTGTCAGCCCAGCAGGCATAATCGACCCGACAAAATCGAGCCGAGTAGGTCTGCCCAATGTGAGAACGACCTCGATGCGCACGACGCCACCCGCCGTTCACTTGCGGCGCCCCTCGGCCACCTGTGTGTGAAAAGCATTTAATACATGGAGCAGACAGGCGGCCGATCGGCGCCGTAGCCAGAACAGGCAGCGAGTGGAAGGCGCTAGCAGGGAGTAAGAGCGTAGCTGCTCAGACACCGGCTCATGCAGTTCTGATCCAAGTAGTAGTGGCATTTGATATGGAAGGTAAAAGAATGTTTGCTGCCCCGGCATCTGCTATCGCGGCTGGAAGCACCTGAGCTGGGGCAGCTGAAATAAAGGATAGCAGGCAGTATGTACAAGTGAAAAGAAAGAGGTGAGGGGATAGTAGAAAGGAGAGAGGGAGGGGTACACTGACAGTAAATGAATCTATTTACATATGTACATGGTAAATATAAATATATACAGGTCGCACGCGCATGAAGGTCTGGAAGGTCACAGTACAAGCAGGAAAATTCAGACTACGCGATTAGAAGAAAAGAAACGAACGCCACACCAACCCTCCACGTAAGTTTCTTTGCCTCGTCCTACTCGCACAGCGGATTTTTAGAATTCGCTAAGGCTATGCCCATTGCTTGCAAGGTGCCGTTCCTGCACCCGCGACTTCCCACTGTAGCACCCCACTCTAGGCCCGTTGTGATTTGTGACCCATTGTGACTCACGTGGCGGCCATCCCCTTTCTCTGAATAGTGGTCTCTTGACCCTTCCTAGAAAACCCTGAAGGAGGTAAGCGGTGAAACGTCGGAGTAACTTTTTTAAAAGTGTTAACTCTCCTTGACATAAACCGACTTACATACAAGTACGTCCTGCTCAACAAGGCCAGTTAATAAGCTTGCGGAGCTACAGTGGCCTCAGCTGGCAAAGCAGAAGGTTCATTGGAGAAACATGGAAGAGGCCCCTGTGCAGTGAGCGTAGTCGGGCTGATGAGGATGATTGATGACATGAAATGAATGGATCGAAATGTGCTTTTTTTGCGACTTGAATGCCCCGTATACTTAACGCCAAATGTCGCGGTTAGAAGACTTAAGAAGGAGGCAGACGTAAACTGCTCGTAACTGTAATAGATTCTGCATTCACCACATTCAGACATTGAGCAAAAGCGTCCTACGAAGATCGCATCCGACAGGCACTGCGCTCGAAGCAACCAGACTGCATGCCTGAACAGCCACCCACAATGCTGACTGATAGAGAAGGTCACTCCTTGCCTGCAATAGGCCCCCTTGCAGGAGCAAGGCTGGCACGGCGTACACGAAGGTGGGGTCGGCCAGCCGCAGGCCGGGCACCAGGGAAGCCCGGTAGTCGGAGAGGACCCAGGCGGCGGCCACCGAGAACGCAAGCGCGCTCAGGAGCAGCGCCACGTTGCACGTGTAGATCCATAGCCTGCGCAGCGACGAGGAGCCACTGCAGTCACATTGCACTGGTAACGGTGGGCCGCGAAATCGTTCCGGATTGAGCCTCCGGTTTATACCCGGAATCGTTCCCAAGCACATTCCTTGGCGACACAGTGCATCAGCGCTCTGTAATCATGGCGTAGGTGAGCACAGGCGCAACCAAGGCGAAATGATCTGAAAAGCCAGCAGGTGATTTGCTTTTGGAAGTGAATAGGCTTAAGCTGAGCGTAATACATCGTAACTAACAAAAGATCGCGCATGAACAAAAACATGACGACTAGGACGAGACGGGACGGGACAAGCGTTAACTTTCAACCCACTGTTTACTGCGGAAAGGAGCTTATATACCCTTCTGAATTAGCGGAAGGGAATAAACACCACAAACAGCAAAGCCATGGGTTAAGCCAAGATTTCAGGCTCTTTCATTACATAACCTGCCGAAGCCCATATTTCCTTCCTCATGATTTCGACTGAGATGTCTTTAACCACCATTTGTTCCCTGACCCACTAGCCCGCTTCCTGTCTCTTAACGTTAAACCTATAATTTTCCTTTCCGTAGCTCGCTGCCTTGTCTTCAATTTCACTTGGACACTTTCATGGCGAAAGCCATGGATAGCCCATGAGTGGCGTCGACAGGATGTGTCCCGCTTTCACCACAACAGCCAATCCACAATCCTTAGCCATCCAACAAACTAATCTATATTCGTATCCATAATTGAACAAGCCAAACCATAATCCAATCCATAATCCAAAAAGGCACCAACTGTCAATAAAATTGCGGTCCAGGATGGAATCGAACCCGGCCCTGCGGCGTGCGAGACGGGGACGGTTTCACTGCGCCACGACGATTAGGCGCTCGCAGGCGACTAAAGGCGCGTCTGGTGAATGCAGAGTTGTCGTAGAGGCGTTCGTGAGGGATCATGAGAATATAAATTACAGATGTCGCAAGTACATCAGTAATTGTGAGCATATAGATTACATATGCTGCAATTTACCGAGCAGGAAACTATTTTTTCGGAAAATTTACTTCTTGCTTTGCATGTCGTTGCGCAATCGTGCGGCACCCTTTGAAAACCCTCTTCGCAATGCACGACGCTGGTCCAGCAGATAGCGCCATAATGCAAGCACAAATGATTTCGCATTGCCGCACGTAAGTTCTCTTAAGTGCCTCCTTGAAATTTTTTTATTAGCCTCCACGCTTCTGCCCCGTAGCTGAGTACAGGTATTTAAAGCTGTTGCATACTGTTTCCTTGAGGGAATAGGGAAACTGTCATCCATGTTCTGAAAGAACCGGACAAATGCACCCCATCACACTCCAGTCCTTCTGGTTATTTCACTCTCGTCAGTCGTCGCTTATTACCTTACACTTCCAGCGCCTCGCTTCCCTGAAGCCCAGTGTGAAGCAGAAACTACCGCAATAATTCCAAGGGTTTTTTTCCGAACCCTTACCATACCAGCCCCGACAGGGACTCGGCGCAGCGCGACTGCGAACACAGAAGCTTCGTTTAGCGATGCCTGAGTGTTCTCAGCCATCTCCGGAGTTTTTTATTCATGACGGTGCATATTACGATGAAACAGCCCTTATAAAAATGGTCTATAGACTTTCTATAGACTTTCTATAGACTCTATAGACATCCTATAGACTTTTACTTTTGTCTATAGACAGTCTATAGAAAATCTATAGACTAAAGTCTATAGCTGTCTCAATTTCCTTTTGTCCATAGACTGTCTATAGACTCTCTATAGACTAAAGTCTATAGCAGCCTCAATTTCCTTTAGTCTATAGACGGTCTATAGATTCTCTATAGACTTAAGTCTATAACTACCTCAATTTCCTTTTGTCTATAGACGGTCTATAGACTATCTATAGACTAAGGTCTATAGCTGTCTCAATTTCCTTTCGTCTATAGACGGTCTATAGACTCCCTATAGACTAAGGTCTATAGCTGTCTCAATTTCCTTTCGTCTATAGACGGTCTATAGACTCCCTATAGACTTAGGTCTATAACTACCTCAATTTCCTTTCGTCTATAGACAGTCTATAGACTCGCTATGGCCTAAGGTCTATAGCTGCCTCAATTTCCTTTTGTCTATAGACTCTCTATAGACTAAAGTCTATAATTGCTTCAATTTCCTTTTGTCTATAGACGGTCTATAGACTCGATATAGACTAAGGTCTATAGCTGTCACAATTTCCTTTTGTCTATAGACGGTCTATAGACTCTCTGTAGACCAAGGTCTATAGTTGCCTCAATTTCTTTTTGTCTATAGACGTTCTATAGACTAAAGTCTATAGCTGGCTCAATTTTCTTTCGTCTATAGATGGTCTATAGACTGTCTATTGACTAAGGTCTATAGCCTCAATTTGCTTTCGTCTGTAGACGGTCTCTAGACTCTCTATAGACTACGGTCTATAGCTGCTTCAATTTCCTTTCGTCTATAGTCGGTCTATAGACTCTCTATAGACTACAATCTACAAATACCTCAATTTCTTTTCGTCTATGCACTGTACACTATAGATAGTCTGCTGTCTATAGACCAGTCTATAACAATCCTAATTTTATCTAACAATGTTCGATACACTGACTTTCGACTAAGTATAGAACAATGTCAATTTATTTTTGCACTGCATGCTGCGGGGACCTGCATCTGGTGACCGCAACTATGTCGGGAGTTCTCCACCTCCTTCGCTATTACGGAAATTAAAAAAGTATTGCGTGAGGACATTACAACACCCACCTGTATATTTTCAGGAGCCTTGACAAGCTCCTTTTCGTTATATCGTGACGTATATTGTCAATACAATTAAATATTTAATGCTAACAAGTAAGCCGCGGAAAGGCAGCCGTTCTTGAAGTAAGGGCGCCGCAAACTGTACTACATCGAATGAATACGCTGTCCCTTAAAGGAATCGCTCGACACAGTTCCATTCCATCTTTCGATCGTTACTGTCCAACGCGCTGAAATCAGACACATTTCATCAACGCTTCTACATTTCTCTTTAAAACGTCCTGAAAATAAAGGGGGAAAGACGGGTGTGAGAATTCAAGGAAGCGCCCATCGCTTAGAAACACCTCAGAATAGTCTCAAAGAGCCTGGTCCTCTGTGCGATTAACATCTCCCATTTATACCTTTGCAGTTTGTATTCACGTGAATAAGTTCACCGACGCAACAATCAGAAAGGCAGTATTTTTTCGTTCCTACCCTTGCACCTGTTGCTTCGGAGCCGATGACACGCTGATGTCGAGCATATCAGTTTTCTAAACACGAACACACGCAAAAAAGACGTTATGCTATGCAACATTATAATTATTATTTGAGAATTGTACCACATACTATTCGGTGGGAGATGTGGCGCGTATACAGTCAAGCAGTTAGATTTCGGTTCTCTTTTCACGAAAACAATAAGGTTTTTAGAGGGTATGCGAAGAATTCCCACTTATAAACCAGTTACGTTCTGTGGCCTTGGATATCAGATCAAGCTCCACACGGAAAGAGTGCGAGCGATAAAGATACGACCGTGAAATGGGTTTCTGTTTCACGTTTTACCGTTTTACCACGAGACGGCGGAAAATCATTCGTGCTGCAAACAACCCTGTGCGTGGCTGCGTTGGTGGTGTCGGCGTTTTTTTCGCGGATTACGTTTTCTTCAAAATCCAGCTGCATCGTCCGGTTACGGTAAGTCTATACGTTTATATTTTATTCATTTGGTCTCCTAAACCACTCTAAGCAGAGCTGTGTGTGCAGAACAGATTATGTGCGCAGTGACAAACGTCCTATCTTCGTTTCTGAGGCGGAAGCCATCGGGTTCTCGACTAATGCCGCTTATCTCTGTGCCGCTGTCTTTACTAACGCGCGGAAAGGCAGTCTGTGCGATGCCCTTGATGATAAGCCGCTCTTCGCGAGCTGTCTACTAGAGTTTTCGTGTTTCAAGGTAGACGCGCGGCCAGAAATGTCGTTTAGCCTGTGAATGACGGCCGAAATGGAACTGTGCGGTAGTTAGCGCCGTGTGAGCTCAATTTACTTTGCCCCTCCGAAAACGTACTTACATACACTCTCGTTCTGTGGTGGATTACATTTATTTTCTAATCTTTGTGTTATCGCCTGTCTGGACCTTGGAGTGCTGTTCTTTTTGAGGTGTGCTTTTCCTTCCTACGTATGGACGCTCGCTCGGTGCGCGTCGTGGGCGCCGACGTTTCAGCAAAGGTGTCTTGTAACGCTACAGACTGGAGCGCGAGACGTTTGTCAAAGTTGTAGTTAAGCAGCGCTGAAGGAATTCTTTTAGTGTGATGGTATAAAATTCATTGCCCGCGCGATTGGCCGGCGTGCTCAAACACCGCGAAGAACCCACGAGCTCCATCCCGTCTCCCCGTCGTTGCACACGTACGGATTCCTCCATGTCTGTCATCAGAGCCGTTGGCCGCCCCCGCTCGCCTGCGGGCACTTCATTTTGAAAGCTGGGTAAAGGTCGGCTCGACAAGAGGTGGCTTACATTTCTTTCCGAGTGGTTCGTTCATGAATCCCGCTCACGCGTGCACAGATTTCTCTAATACCATTTGCGCGAGAGGCAAAGTATGTGTTTCTGATTTCAGACTGCTAACTTACGAAAGCGCCGATGTAATTCGCCGCTTATTTGCGCCTAAAATTAAATTAAGCTCTCGTGTTATTATAGCTGCACCCGTTGAAAGCGTTAATTGTTTCATTTAAATACTTCCTACTTTGAGCGCGTTCAATGCTTTCGTTGATTTTTCTAGCAGCGTTGGGTTAGGCTACCTCCATGCAAGAAACACACCTCTTTACGGCGCTGTTGGGGCTGCACTTGAAGGAAAAACTAATTGAATTTCAGACGGTATTTTATCGTGACAGTAATTTGTTGTCTTAAACTCGCGACTGCTTTTGAAAATGCGCAGCTGCAGCCTCTGTGTGCAGTATGGGTTTTCTGAATAATGAGCGCGGCATGGAAGCGCTGCAACCCGCTTGTTTCTAAGAGCACGCGCAGATGTATGAGTATGCTGTTCCATCTTTGTGCTTCAAGTTATAGGCGCAAATCTGTGGTGAACTGGTCGCTTCTGCCTGCTGGTTTTGTATAGCTTGTGCCCGTTTGAGTATCGGCTTACGTATACCCGGCCAAATCTTTAACTGGCTCTGGTGTTGCATCGATAAATGAACCTTGTAAAAAAGGTGCCTTTTGGCTACACTGCTGGCATATTCATGTTGTAATTTGACACGTGAGATGGCATTTCATAGTTTCTTTTTGTTAATATAACGTTTGAGTGGAGTACTTGCGTGTTTCGATCAAAGTGATCAGAAATATTCATCGTCTGCTGCTACGAACAGCCGAAACAAGCGGAATACGCACCAATGGTTCTGGTGGCGCATTTGCACTTACTCTAGGTAAACGACTTGTCCGCCATGAAAGGAGTGGTAGTTTACCCAGAGGATGAGGCCATATGGACCAGATTCATTGCTGCGTCTGCCGCTTGTTTCAGCTGTTGTAGTGGCAGACGAATATTTCTGATAACGTTGATCTAAACACGCAAGTGCTGCACTCAAACATTATATGGACAAAAAGAAACCACGAAATGACATTTCACTCGTCAAATTACAGCATGAATATGCCAGCAGTGTAGCTAAAAGGCACCTTTTTTACAAGGTGCATTTAGCGATGCAACACCAGAGCCAGTTAAAAATTTGGCCGGGTATACCAGGCTTCACGCAGGGTATTTTGAAGCGCTTCTTCTATAGCGGTTATAAGAATAAATGCTGCAATATTCTTCTTTTTGGATCCCTGTGTAAGGTGCGCTGAATCTGCATATTATGGAGGTGGCATTCTTAACACCTCCTTGCGAGTCAATGCAGATATGTGGCACAATTGTTCAATGTCTTCTGTTACAAATAATGTAAAAGGACCCTATCAAAAAATCTCATATATATGTGTCATATGTGTCTGGTTCATACGAGATTATGGAATATGTGTCATATGTGTGATGTGTGTCATATGTGTGATGTGTGTCATATGTGTGATATGTGTCTGGTTTACAATTATTGGGAAAGGTAAGGGAAGGGCTGGGGTGGAATTATAAGGCTATTAACAATAAAATAGCTTCCATTGAAGTTAGTGAACTAAAGAAAGTAAAAAAAAAATTTCGGACCCGAAAAAAAAAACTACGGATGGGTCTGGTTTCGAACCACTGACCTAGAATCTACAGCTCACTACACTAACCACTACACCACGGCTGACTTTTTTTTTTTATGTATTGCCTGACTTCGGCAAGAACCACAGTACACAAATACACTTACAGAGCGCAATGAGCAATAATTAACCACACTATCCGCCCGGGGGTGCGTAGCTTCATCATATTAAAACTCCTTAAGCGTCACCAAAGGCTCGACTCTTTCGAGCCACTCGGGAGCTTCAGGAGCAAGTTTCTGAACTTCAATATACTTATGCATGCACTCCTGAAAATAGATCCGTGCTGGCCGTGCATCAGGATCGCAATGATATCCTGCCATTCTGGAGCGCCAAATACAATGGAGGCCCATTAGCATAATGAGGTCGAATGGTGTCCCATCCTCACTCTCTACAGGCAAGTACCGAATACCATGAGCGTCGAGCGGAAATTTTTTTTAAAGTCCGTTGCAAAATGTCCCAAAAGTATACCCCCTCCCAACAGTGCAAAAAAACGTGGTCTATTGTTTCTGGTTGTTTACAAATTAAACAATGTGATCCCCAAGGTAGAAATAACTGCTTCCTTTCCAAGAATTCCTTTACTGGTAGTGTTCCGGTATGTAATTTAAAGAAAAAAGTTTTTGCACTTGGCGGCACCTGCATCGCCTTCACACGCTTAAGTACGTCGCGTCCCTGGCCTCCATTGTATAAGGCCCTGTACATAGGTTGTGGAAGAACTACATCGCACAAATCTTTATACAACTTCTTCCTGCTAACAGAAGATAAATATTCATACGAAAATCGAACAGACAGGAATCGAACACTCACGACAACCTCTCTAAAGTAACCAAAAATACGTCCCGAGAAACTTTCGGTTGTGACAACAAAGTCCGGCAGTGCATTTCCGAGCCTTAATTGGCACACAGTGCGCAAAAACGGATCGCTTACATCGCGCACAAAACAAAATCTGCTTACAATCTGCCGCAGAAATAAGTGTCCCAGACTCAGGCCGCCATCCTTCACCCGCCTAAACAAATTGGTCCGGCTACAGCGTTCCCAGTCCGCAGCCCACACAAAAACGGCAAAGATCCGGTGCAGTCTCTGTACGTGCATCCTTGCACAATGCAACACTTGCATCACGTACCACAGCCTAGACATAAAAAACAGATTGCACACTGTGGCCCTTGCGAAGATTGAAAGGTGTCGCCCTTTCCACCTTTTCACGTGTGGCTTGCGTCTGTGCTTTCCAGTACGAATCGCTATCGCGATAACCATCCAGTGGAACGCCTAAGTACTTTACTGGGGTCGTCACCCAGGACACGTTTGCAAAATTGCCGGGCTTCGTTGGCCATTCTCCGTGCCAAAGCCCCAGGGACTTTGACCAATTCACTTTACTACCGGTGATCTTGGTGAATTCTTGGAAGGTATAACCGAGGCCATGGCATGCGTACACCACGGCTGACACGGAAAACTGCTGCGTTATATTAGGATGACAAGACTTACGCTATGCTTCCCACTACTTTAGAATTCGACGGTTACGTGCGAGGTCAAATGTTTATTTGTAAGGTTTAAGGAGCTGAACTACAGCCGATTGCACTTCCACTGTTATTGCGAATCTTGATGAGCTCTGTGATAAGCACTGAAAGATCTGATATTTGTATGTATTTTAATTTTCACAGAGCCTGCACCATTCATCGTAGTACTCTCATTGCGCACCTATTGTTAACTACACTCGGAGCTCTTGCATGAAAATACCTGGCGTTATTAGCTCAACTAGGCCCAGAAGGCAATATTTGCCTTCTAGCTGAACGTTTGTCCAAACACATTGGAAACGCCTAACTTCATACTGTCTGGATAGGCGCTGTTTACAAGAGGGCACAAGCAGAGAATCAGGGAGAAAAATATTTGAAACAGGCCAAGAGTTTTTTTTATGCGTTGGTTGGGCACTTGTTAATCGCTTGTTCATCCCTTCTTTTCCCCGTGTTTCAAACAACAAGACCCACTCTATAAGAGGCACTCATCAGCGGCTATCGGTTTCGCACGAGATTGATGTAAGCTGATACGACGCATATCGGAGCTCTTGTGTACGCACGAGTGTCGCGTGTCAGTTGAGGTATGCCACATATGTAATAAGTGCATACAAGTTACATTTCCGTAGCGCGTGAACTACTATATATGCAGCACATGTGTTCATCTGTGACATTTGTGACGCGTATGAGTTCGTACGTGACACATATTAACTCGTATGAAGCATATGTGCTGATACGAGGTGCATTTGTCGACACATATGGCTCATATGATGCCCATATGAGTCCATACGAGGCACATATGTGGCACATATGAACTCGTATGAACTCGTATGAAGCCTATATGTGTTCATATGAGGCACATATACTGACACATATAACTCATATGGGCTGCATACGAGTTCATATGAGGCACATATACTGACACATATAACTCATATGGGCTGCATACGAGTTCATATGAGGCACATATACTGACACATATAACTCATATGGGCTGCATACGAGTTCATACGAGACACATATCTGACACATATAGCTCGTATGTAACACATATGGAATCATACGAGACACATATGAATTCATGAGATTTTTCGATAGGGGATTGCCATACAGAAATCAGTATCAGTACTGGATTCAGAGTAGAGTGCTCCAGGGATTACGGGTCTTTGTTACAGTGTTTTATGAAGACACTTATAATCTGTCGTGTATTTACTGAAATGATTGCGCCGGCGTGATAGCTCAGTGGCTATCATGTTCGTCTGGCGACCTGAAAGATGCAGGTTCGATTCCGGCCTATGCGGTCGCATTTTAATAGAGGCAAAATGCTAAAGGCCTGTGTACTCTACAGAGTTGGCCGAAATTATTCCGCAGCCTTTCACTTCAGCGTCTTGTAGCCTGTGTCGCCTTGGGTCTTTGAACCCCATAAAACCAAACCAAAAGATCAAGATTGCCTTTCTAGAATGGCATAGCCAGGATATGCCTTTCATTGTAAAGCACATGTGTAGAGATGGTATGGGAATTTTTTTTTCAGTTCCTCTGTTATTTTTTTCCTTTGTGCTGTACAGGTGAACATGCCCGGATGATTGACTGCAGACAACAGGCCGCAAGAATGCTTCTGAGGAAACTAGCGGGACTGTTACTTTCAACATTTATGTTATTGTGCATTCTTATGGTCCATGTATTGCATATTCCCGGCCTGGATAGCTTGGAAATAAAACTAAATTTGTAAGTATATTGATTGTCATTTGTGAACTCTGGTGACTTTTTTCAGTGGTTGTAGACTGTCTATAGGCAGTTTATAGATAACGGTCTACTAATAGTTTAGTAGACAGAGGTCTATAGACTGTCTATAGACAAAAGTCTACAGCACTGCCAGGCCACACACCTATGGAATGTCTATAGACAGTCTATAGACATATGTCTACTGGACCAGTAGACTTTTGTCTGTAGACTGTCTATAGACAGTAATCTACAGGAAGTCCATGGCCATAAGTCTATAGGTCGTCTATAGTCCGTCTACAGACAAGTGTCTATAGACGGTCTATAGACAACTCTATAGGAAATGTATGACCATAAGTCTATAGATCGTCTATAGACTGTCTATAGACATGTGTCTATAGACTTCCTATAGACATATAGACTTTCAGTAGACATTTGTCTATAGACTGTCTATAGACAAAAGTCTACTAAAAGTGTATGGCCATAAATCTATAGACTGTCTATAGACCAGTCTAAAGGATTTGTCTATAGACAGTCTATAGACTTCATAGACTAAAGTCTATAGACAGTCTATGGACTTTCTATAGAAATTTTTATAAGGGAGAGCGTTAAGAATATTTACAAACAAAAATCAGGCACCGACCAAAAAGCAGCGGTACTTCTCCGAGCACTTCACAACCAGACAATCATAAGGGGGCAGCAGATCTGTTCTCAGGTGAAGAGGGCTTAGATGGGCTGCTAGGTGCATGTTGACTGGCTGTTGGTTGGCTGAGTAGCGCTAACATACAGGGCGGAACAGAACAACACGCATGCATGCGCTGACTAGCAACCAAATGATTTATTGCTAAAGAGAAGGCAGCGATGGAAAGAAATAGGACAACTGCAAAAGATAAGGACCTAAACTTCTCAGGATAAGTCCACAGTCAGATACTACCAAAGGGTATCACACACGTGCGACCGCAGTTGTGTATGTTGAATGCCTTGCGGATGGACCGAGAGGTCTGGTCATATTATTTGGCGATGATAATCGGTCTTATTAAGAGGGGAAGGGACGACAAAAGACGGGACGAGAGAGAGAAAGGACGAACACGGGCGCTACTGACAACTGCTTTATTGAAGCGAGAACCAGGCATATAAATACGCTTCTGGCCTGCGCCAGCGCTACCTACCGAGGAACTTGGAATCTACATAGGCAATCATATAAGACGCGATAGAAAATTTATCTCATCATTATACAGAACAATAGACGTGTCACTAACGCAGTACTGTCCCCCTTTCCTGGTAAAGAAAGCTTCCAAGGTTTCACGGCTGTTTTTTTTAGCACTTCTGCCAAGGATTGAAATGCTAAGGAAACGCGGCTCAGAATTTCCTATTGCTTCGTATATGATTTCCTAAGTAATTCCAAGTTCCTCGGTAGGTAGCGCTGGCGCAGGACAAAAGCGTATTTATATGCCTCATTCTCGCTTCAGTAAAGCAGTTGTCAGTAGCGCCCGTGCTCGTCTTGCCTTTCTGTCGTCCCATCTTTTGCGCTAAAGTATGCCTGTCAAGTCTAAACACCAACTAGCCCAACATTTAACCCTTTTAAAGGAAGATAGGCGCTGAAATCGAGTAAACTTTGCTACAGGACGCGAACGTATTCAGCACGAATCTTGCAAAAAGAAACAAATACAAAAACTGATATACAATGCACGAACTACCTGTGCACGTGTCTAACCGCAATAAAATATCTTGGCAGATGAATGCAACCCTGGACACTTCCTTAATTACGCTACTAACCAAGAGAGGGACTCTTAAAGAAATCTCATTCATTTTGCGAAACCACAACAGATGGGCGTCTAAAGGAAGTGTCTGCAAATTATGAATGTAAAACGCTTCCATAATTTCCCCTGCCAAGTGGTCCTTATACCTAAAAAGAATGGCTGTGCTAGAAAAACCCGCGCTGCAACAACACGAAAGATGGTGCAGGGCAAGATCAATGGACGATTTTGACGAGTTATTATCGCTAAAATTGGAATGTTGCTGAAGCCTTGCATTAACGCATCGTCCGGTCTGTCTAACGTACGCCGCAAGAAAGTGGAAACCTATAAACAACTCCAACAATGCACGAAACGAACTTCGCCACCAGTCTACCCCGCGGGGTTATGCCATATCTCCTGTGTTGTTGGGTAGAAACGTCACTCTTTTTAATAGGCGCCCAAAGTACAACCTTTATGCCGTAAAAACCGTAGCGCAAAGAGACGAGGACACAGAAAGAACGTCAGTTGAAGTCTAGCGCGCTGTCCCGTCGGTTCCTTGTGTCGCTGTCCTTGTGCTTTCCACGCTAGTTGCCATGTCGCAGTCATTTACTTATCTAATATGGCACTAAAGATATGAATAGCTATGACTAATTGCGTAACAGCTGAAGATCCCTTTCTGAAACCATGTTTACATGGACTAAGCGCTGAATTTGCATTTAGAATCTGCGTTATATGATTTGCGACCACGTGCTCAATGAGCTTACAAGAAGAACAAGTTAAGGTGCAGGACGGTAGTTCCCCACCGAAAAACGGTCCCCGTTCTGGTGAATAGGCACAATTCTGGCTGTAAGCCAATCAGGTGGTAATGAAGCTAGCAACAGTGATTCACGGAAGATTTTGCTTAAGAAATTGGCTAGTAATTCTGCATAACGTCTTAAGAACGCATTTGGTGTAGCAACGGGACCAACAGAGCACTTTGCATCAAGTCTGAGAAGCATCTCCACGATGCCCTCATAAGATACCAAGATAACAGGCTCGAATGAGGAATTAGGAACAATGTTCATCGTCATCATCGTTAATGGAAAAGACAGAATGGAAATAGGAGTGTGCTGCCATTTCTTCTGGAGATGTTATGACCTCGTCATTCATCTGCTGAACAGGCTGACTGGAATCCCGGAGGTGGTTCCAAAATTTACTAGGATTTTTGTGCCTAAACTGCGGAAGGGTTTCAGTGAAATAACGCTGCCTGGCCACTGAATCATAGCGGACAAATCCACTATCAACGCGTTGGAGGAACTCGATTTGGGGGGACTTGGTTCTTTTTAGGCATTCAATCCTCCTCTTCAAGTGGATAATGTGCCCTCTAATCCACGTATTCGTTTTCTTCAAGCGTATCTTTTTATCTGGATTAAAGTTATTAATGCAATACTGACAGAGCTCCTTCTGGTTTGCCCATAATTCTGCAGGATGGCACGTTCTTGGCTGAGAACGTTTAGAATGCCAGTTCTAAGTGATCCAGTACAGACTCCTCTCTTGCATTTGATTAATCTTTAATGATTTTATATTTGATCGTTTTAGTTTTATGGCCTTTCGATAGAGCGAAAGATACAACTACTACCTCACGGTCAGATATGCCATCGTATACTACAGTAGAAGATTCAGAAATCGAACGGTTTAAAAACACCAGGTCGAGAATAGAGCTGGCAGACCCGCATACCCTAATTGGTTCCATGACGACTTGTCACAGATTATGAGCAAACATAATATCACAAAGGTTTGAGTCGTGCATTGATTCGAAATTTTCAGTACACCAATCGATGCTTGTAACATTGAATTCACCAGCAAGGATTATGTTCTTGTTGCCAAACGACGAAAGGTGATCCTGCAGCCTGCTCAGGTAATCAGCATCCGAATTTGGTGGCTTATACAATGAACGTCGTATAAAGGTGCGGTAGTTGTACGTGATCTCTAGAAATGGGCTTTCATGATTTTTGATTTGTTGTAGAAGTGTAGCCTTAATGTTGTGTTTTAGTAACACTGCGACGCCGCCTCCATGTGATGCCCTATCACGTCTGAAAACAAAGTACGGCGGAGGAAAGATACAGCCACTACTAATATCCGGGTAAAGCCAGGTCTCTGTTATGACGGCTACGTGCGGATTTTGAGTAATCAAGGCTATTTCGAGGGGTTCAGTTTTATTATCTGTGCTTTGCGCATTCGTCCTCAAAATAATAAAGTGGGGAAGATTTGGTTCTGTGGAGGTTGAGTGTCATTCTGAGGTCCTAGCGTCCAAAGAAGGATGTAATCCAGGATTCGACGGAAACCCGTCTGGTCGGGAAAATTCATGCCAGGAAATAACAAGCGCCGACCAATCGTTAGACATAAACAAAAAGAGACGTCACAGCTCCGCTACGGGAGCCTTGTTCACAATGAAAGGGAGAATGAAGTGAGGGTTCATTTTAAATGCTTCATGGTGTGACGTAAGCAGCGTGTAGATCGGGGTTAGATTTCCTTCTTTACGGTGTAGCGTCTGTGACGCGGTTTGGATATGAATGGATTCCATGTACAGACCTGTCGTCTTGTTCTTTTCTTTTCCAATTATCCTCGCGCTATCCCAGTCGATGGCATGACCCGTGGAAACAGCATGTTCAGCTAGAGCGTTTTTTGCCACGCGCCGCTTGTTGACAGCGTTGGTGTGCTGCTGCAATTTTTTATGAAAATCACCCGTTTCACCTATGTACGCTTGGTCACGCCAGCGCAACGGGTCCTGTAGACAATGCCAGAAAACTTGTCTTTTTCCAGCTTATCTTTCACTTTCACTACCGCGTGTCTAATCTAGCCCGTAGGAATGTGGGCGATGTCGACCTCACAGGGCCGGAATATGCGGGACAGGCTCTCGCTTATGCCGGGTATACAGAATATCGCCACCCTTTTTCTTCTTTCCTGTCGCCGGAGTTGTCCCGCTGCTGGATGCGCCAAGCGATTTTCAATGGTCCGAATAAACGAACTGGGATAGCCCGAGGACAAGAGGTCACGTGGTGTAGTCGCCAAGTCAACCGCTCGCTGCTTCGGGGCTGAGCAGACTTTTTCTGCCCGTCGTACAAGAGAAGCAACCACTGAAGTGCAGTTCCGGTACCGGCCTGTGTGCGTGTCCTTTCTGAAGACAGCGAAGCTAAGTCCAGATTTGTCGCGTTTCACCAGCGTGTCAAGGAATGGCAGGCGGCCGTCGACCTCTTCCTCTCTCGTGAACTGTATGGCTGGTTCTATGCTGTTCAGATGCAGAAGGAATGCGCACGCCGCCGATTCGTCATAACAAGTTTTCAGATTGGAAATGTCTCTTTTTATTTGATTCTGCGTTCATAAAATAAGATCGAACATGTTTTGAACATTGGGACTCGGATTGTTTTCCACGTCACCACAAAGCAGAAGTTTCATACCAAAAACACTTATACGCCATGGAAACCCAACGCTTTGGGCACGGTAGGACCAGTAACATGGGATCGTTCTACAGAAAGAACAGCAAAGAACGCGTGGGGAGGCATTATAAACAAGAGTGGAGGCATAATCAGAACGGAATAGGGTTGGGCAGGTTGGTAATTCATTGCAACAGCATAATCATAGCGCGGGAAATAACACAGGACAAAGACGAGACAGGACAAGCGCTACAATAAGTTGCAGGTCCCGGTCCGGTCCACCGTGTCCACTGAAAGAGAAGCGATGAAGGTTTTCTATATAGATGCAGCGGTGTTTTTTGCTTGGTTCCTTTCAGACGTCATCGAATCACGGCGCTTACAGACGAAGACACACAAACCTCGCCGCGGTGGTTCAGTGGTTACGGCGCTCGGCTGCTGACCCGAAATACGCGGGTTCGATTCCGGCCGCGGCGGCCGAATTGCCCGTGTGCTCTGCGATGTCAGTGCACGTTAAAGAACTCCAGGTGGTCGAAATTTCCGGAGCCCTCCACTACGGCGTCCCTCATAGCCTGGGTTGCGTCGGGACGTTAAACCCCAGTAAACCAAAACCAAACGAGGACACTCAACTGAGTCAGCGCAGCTGTATGTGTGTGTGTCGTCTGCAAGCGCCGCGATTCCATGACTACAGATTGCGTTCACGCCGCAAGTTTCGAAAGCATATTTGGTGTCACAGTTTGAGCCCATGCGCTGCTGCGTTGCTGTGTGTAAGCAACCAGCGGAACGTCAGCAATTGGATGCAAGCGTGAGATGAAGGGCACCTGTTAGGTGCCCAACATAAGACCTGCCCTACCTCCCTACCTGCCCTAAGTCTACTTAGGGCAGGTAGTGACCGCTGATCCGGATCATGAAAAAGACATAATTATAAGAATAAGATTGGGGAGGAGCGCATATGGCAGGTTCTCTCAGGTCATGAATGCACCTTGCCAATATCCCTCGAGAGAACTGTATACAACAGCTGTATCTTACCGTTACTCACCTATGGGGCAGAAACGTCGAGGCTAACAAGAGGGTTCAGCTTAAGTTAAGGACAACGCAGCGAGCTATGGAAAGAGAAATGATAGGTGTAACGTCAAGAGATCGGAAGCGGGTGGAGTGGGTGAGGGAAGAAACGCGGGTTAATGACATCCTAGTGGAAATCAAGAAGAAGAAGTGGGCTTGGGGAGGGTATGTAATGCGAAGGCAAGATAACCGGTGGTCCTTAAGGGTAACGGAGTGGATTCCAAGAGAAGGCAAGCGTAGCGGGGGGCGACAGAAAGTTAAGTGCGCGGATGAGATTAAGAAATTTGCGAGAATACAGTGGCTGCAACTATAAAAGGACAGGGTTGATTGGAGAGACATGGGAGAGGCCTTTGCTCTGCAGTGGGAGTAGACAGGCTGATGATGGTGATGATTAACATGGGAGCCGCCATGCACCGCAAGGGTCCGACGTACCTGTAGTACCTCATTGCTGTGTGCAGGAACATTGGGCCCAAGGCAGCGCAGGGCTCCGTGGCGCCCGGCAGCGGAAGCAGCAGCGGCCGGTCGCGATCAGGTTCCGGCCGCCTCTTCTTGCCGCCCTGCGAGAGAATTACCCAAGTCGGGCTATCCGCTTTCAAGCAGAACGCGCCGTAAAACTTTCAACGGCACGTCAGTTATCACGAACGTCTGCCCGTATAAAAAGAATATGCACAAAATCGAAGATGACCCGCTGGTTTTATCGTGGATTCATTGTTTCCTTTCTAACCATTCGCAACGCACTGTAATAGACAACCACCATTCTTCAGCTACAAACGTCATTTCGGGTGTTCCTCAGGGCTCCGTGCTCGGCCCTCTTCTTTTTTTGGTATTTATTAACGACCTTCCTTGCAACATATCATCGTCAATTCGCCTATTAGCAGACGACTGCATTCTGTATCGACGCATATCATGAAACAACGATCAAGACCTCCTCCAAAATGACCTCAACGAAATAACCAACTGGTGCTCCCGGTGGCTGATGACATTAAACGTTTCAAAATGCAAGTACATGACAGTATCACGTAAACGCAATAGCTTAAATTACGAGTATTCTTTAAGGTCAATCCCCCTAACACAAGTCGAGTCCTACCGGTACTTAGGAATAACAATCACTAGCAAACTTTCATGGTCCGAGCACATCTTAAACATAGTAGCTGAAAGTTCAAAATCGCTCAACAGACTGAGAAGGTACCTAGCCGTGTCCCCTCCATTCATCCGCAAACTCGCTTATGAAACATTCATTCGTACTAAACTAGAATATGCCTCACCCATTTGGAATCCGCACAAGTCATACCTAATTGAAGCATTAGAATCAGTACAAAGTCGTGCAGCCCGATTTATTACTTCATGTTACGATCGCAGAACCAGTGTTTCTGGCATAAAATCATCGCTTGACATGCCGCCACTGTCTTTTCGCCGTACAATTTCCCAACTCTGCCTTTTCCACAAGTTATACTACAGTTTTCCTCAATTGCACTGCACACTTCTACTCCCTCCCAATAGAACATCTCGTCGTCTTTTTAACAGCCCGAGCCTACAGCGTTTACATGGTTCCACCTATGCCTTTCAAAAATCCTTCCTGCCATCCGCCATTGAACAGTGAAATGAGCTGCCTGAGGCAGTTGTAAATGAGCGCGATGGCAATAAATTCAAAACCCTGCTTTTATCTCATCTTTTTCGTTAGCACACTTACAGTGTAATACCCGACAATTTTCAGTACCACCTTTGCACATGTTACATTTTTGAACCCTTGTCTGCTAATCAGTGTTCCCGTTTTGTTCCTGTGTATATACGTGATGGCCACAGTGTACCTGTGATTGTTCCGTTTTTTTATTTTTCAATGCTCTTTTAACAATTGTTTTGCCTACTTCAGTGTTATATTTCAAATGTTCCTATTGTTTGTGATTTCGTATTTTTGCTCCCCCCTTATGTAATGCCCCACCTAGGGGTCCTTAAGGGAAAATAAATGATGATGATGATGATGATGATATTATGCATTTATATAATCTAACAGCAGCAGCAGTGGTCCTTCACAAGTGTCTGATGAGCTTGCAGAAGACGTAATTTGCTCACTCGCAGACAATTTCGCAGGGTATCGGTGGTGGTTTCTCGCTGCCCCTTTCCATAGTGTTAGCCCCAGGGGTTGGGAACTCGCCTCAGCGGTGCTCTCGAAAATGGCCTCGGGAGACGGGATAAAACGACACGAAGGTAAAGGAAGCGCGAACAGAGTCCTCTCAATTGGTGGGGACTTTATTCATTTATTTGTAGGGCAGGCCAAGAAGCTAGCCTAAGCAGAGGGGGCAAAACCGTCACAAGACATGAGAGTGCAAAACACAACCCACGAATAAATTTTACGCTGTAGCAATGCTACAGAAACATGTAAATTCTTGGCCCCGAACAATTACTGAAAAAAGAAGACCCGGATTGCACATCCGAAATAACATAGAGGTGAGCAGATCGCTCTGCCAAACAACAGAAAGCACCGCAATCACAGATATCATGTACACAGTTTGCAAAAGGTAGAGCTAGTTTATGAGAGAAAAAGTTTTCGTGTTCTTGTGCACAGTCCTTTGATTGTACCAACTTACCGGGGCTATAATTCCTTTCGTTTGAACTACGCGGGAAAAGTTCTTGCGGATTTTGTTTGACAAAATATAGGGAAAGGTTGTCTTCGTCTTGTTTAGCATTTACGAAGAGGCTATATAGTGAGGGAGCTGAAATCCGATTTTTGTCAAATATATTGCTATGCAAAGACTTGAGACGAATAAATTTAGGCTTGTAATCTAGTGCCCTAAATATAGGGAAAGGTTGTCTTCGTCTTGTTTAGCATTTACGAAGAGGCTATATAGTGAGGGAGCTGAAATCCGATTTTTGTCAAATATATTGCTATGCAAAGACTGGAGACGAATAAATTTAGGCTTGTAATCTAGTGCCCTAAATGTAGTCCTAAGCACTAGAAAAGACGGGTAGTCTGAAACCCGTCTGTCACCGATGAAACCCGACAGTCACGATGTTCGTTGTATTAAATGTTAGAAGTATCTGTACTTCCCGTATTACAGCCGTAAATACTCAGCCCGACAAAACATGAATCTACGGCTTAAAAACTCTATGCGCGTTTATTCATCTACGCAGGCTGCACTGCGGCGCTTTTCGATCTTTCACTTGTTCCCAACCATCTGGTTAGGGTGGCTGAGACATTCACAGCAACTGGCAGCAGGTCGTTCTTAACTGGGCTCGTCCTTCGTGTACAGTGGCGTCGCCCGAGCACGGCTCTGCGATGCTGGCGTCAGCCCTAATGAAGCCATCCCAGGTGGCATTCGGACTAGTGCACTGCACGGGCTCGGGCCGGGCCGGGACATGATTTGTTCTGCCGGGCCTGGACCGGGCCTGAAGTTGCGGGCCCGGGCCGGGCTCGGGCTTAAAGCTGCGGACCCGAGCCGGCCTTGGGTGCGTACAGAAACAGCTGGTGTCCGACTATTCATTCACTATTGCAGAGTGAAGTACACAACTGCGTCATTGGAGCAGCAACGCGGATGAGCTATGGGTTATAGTACGCGCTGAGAAAAAAACTAAGCTTATTTACTTATTAATTATTAATTATTTACTTATTTACTTATTAATTATTTAATTACTTATTTATTTGCCCTATTTCCATGCCGCGGTAGCTTAGTGGTACAGTTTCTTGACTACTGAGCCGGGGAGCCAGGGTTTGCTCCTAGCCTCGGCGGCCGCATTTCTGTTTAGGCGGCAAGCATGACAGCCATGTACTTTGTAGTATCATTGCTCATTGAAGAAACCGAGGCGGTCGAAATGATCCTTTGCTTTGGTGTCTCTCGCAGCCTGACTCCCCTGGAGCCCCAAAAACATAGTTTTTATTTAATAGCTATATTTTTCCCATGAGAGAAAATTAACAAACTAAACCGCGTTTGGTTTTCTTTTTGATCAGCTGAGCGGAACATCTCGTAAATGAAACAGCTACAAAAGCTCGCGAGAGTTTGTAAATCTCGTCTCATAACCACATCTATCCCTCCTCGCTTCTTCAGCCTGGTTGTCATGACAAGTGTTTTACCCTGTAAGCTATCACATGGTTCGCGCGCGTTATATTCTGCTCCACCAGTAAGAGTAAAATTCAACCCGCCTGAATTGGCCATTGATCGTTCGTCATCCCAAAACATACCTATACACTATTAGAAATCCATTCGGGGAGAACATATAAGTTTAGGACGCTTATAGTCTTCAAACACACACCGTGAAATACTCAAGCCTTTTAGATTTTCGTTTCTGCTGAAAGGCGACCATTTCGGCTATGAGTTCAACCTGAGAGATCGCGTTCACTAAAAAAAATGTCATCCTACTGCTTGCTAGGCAGCTTTAATGTTTATACTTCGCGGGTGCCAAAATATATCTGATTAAAATCATGGGGGAATGTAAAGTAGTCTATTACGCTCGTATGCAGCCCTTTTTATTTGGCTCTCGGAACTTCCGAGTTTATTTTTGCGCACCTACACGAGATCACTGTCCAAAAGATGGGCCTGGCGAGCACTACTCTTAATCACTTTCTTCTGGGTTAAAAAGAACCAACTTTCTGCAAGCCAAACTGTGGTTTCAGATGCTTCGCCGGCCAGTTCCTTATCGGTATAGTAGCAGTCTACTTGCTCAGAGTGAGCAGTATACCTCAAGCATTACTGTGAAACGGGCCGGGCCGGGCCGGACCCGGACTGGGCTTCACTCCGGGATTCACGGGCCGGGCCGGGCTCGCAAGAGCGATAATTTAGCGGGCCTGGGCCGGGCTCGGGCTTGAAGCCGCGGGCCTGGGCCGGGCTCGGGCTTCATGTCTCGGGCCCGGGCCGGGCTTGGGCCTCAAATTGAGGCCCGTGCAGTGCTCTAATTCGGACAACTGTGCACGTGGTTCTTACCAGATGGGCTTTCAGCATCCTTCTTCTAAGCCCATCCAGCGACAAAAGTAGCGAGGCGCATGCATTTGCAAAACGTATCAGAAGCTGTGGGCCGCCTGCGCACTTCCTGCACGTGGTAGCAGTGCAAGGGTGGAGGGCAGACTGCGCAGGCGACAGGCACCACTTGTCAAACATCTGCAGCAAGGTACTCTTCTCAAACCACTGCTGTTGTTTTGCTGCAACCGTGCTCTGCTTTCGGCGCTGCCCCTGTAATGCGCCCATCGCGCTTCTCCTTCCACTCGGGATGCTTTGCCCAGCCTCGGTCATGGAAAGTGGCAGTGCAAAAGAAGCCGCGACGAAGATGTAGGAACACGGACAAGCGCTGAACTACCAGCTGAATTTTGCTGAAAAACAGACACCACATCTTACATACTCGGGAGCATCAAATTTTCCTTCACAGAGTACTCGCTGCGTTGTACTCAATTTACGTTGAATGCTTTTCGATATCCTCCATGTTTCTGTCCTAAAGGTGAGTAGCGGTGAGAGGCAGCTTTACCTCTTGAGCGACATTGGCAAACTGTCATTCATGATCCGAGAGGAGCGGCCAAATGCGCTCCACCCCACCGTGGTCCAGCGGCCGCGCCGCCTGAGGAGACGTCGACCGGCAGCGCTGCGCTTCTGGAGCGGCGGACTGGAGAGGAGACGAAAAACTACTATATATATATATATATATATATATATATATATATATATATATATATATATATATATATATATATATATATATACAGGGTGTCCCAGCTAACTTGGACCAAGGTTTATAAATTTATAAAAAGTTAAGCGTTCTTCAGAATTGAAATGGTGTGGATGTTTTTGAGGATTATCTAAAGTTACAGTACCATTTTTTCGCTCCTGCTATTTCAATAATTAGTCGAGATAAATAAATTCACTTTTTAAATATAGCTTGAAACGTCCAGGCGTCAATAGGAAAGTTGTGGAGCTCCACAAATATCGTCCAACCCAGGCACTTCCAACTAGATAGACCTAGCGTGGCCATTTTTATTCGGGAAAAACGAAAGCCCGCGGAGTTTAAAAAATACCACGTGACAGCGCGCACCGTGTGCCCGGATGCGCCGCGATTACAGCGCTCTCATCCGTGCTTCGTAAGAAACATCACCCACTTCGGGCCTTTCGTGCTGCCCAAGACAGGGCTTCGCGATGTGCTTGGTTCCAAGATAAGCGCCAGTAGGTACGGGCGGCAATGGAAAGAAAGCGCGGCTCCTGTTTTTCAGCGTAATTCACACGACGTTACCAGACTTGTTATATGCGTCTTTGCTTGTTGGGATCTTGCTCCCAAATTGAAACTCATGAGATTGTCATCGTTCCTCCGAATGCATTCTGCTAACGTGAGTGTGCAGTTATTGCCGGAGAAACGGGAGCCGCGCTTTCTTTCAACTATAAATTCCGGTTTTTTATAAATCTTGTTCCAAGTTAGCTGAGACACCCTGTATATATATTGTTACGCGGCGGCCAGCCGAAGAATGAGACGTGGTGAACCATGGCTATGAGATGATTTTAATGGCCGCTGGCCTAGCGCGGGCGCTCCGTCCCGCGCCACTGCCAGCTTCGTCTTCGTCACAATATATATATATATATATATATATATATATATATATATATATATCGCCCGCAGGGATTCATCTGTATTGTTTCCTGCAAATAAAAAGCCAATTCAATTCAATTCAATATATATATATCGCGTAAAAAAGCCGCTAACGCCAAATGTATAGCGGCAGCGTGTCAACCAAGTGACTCTATGATTTGCACTTCAACAAACGCCTCCAGACCCACTTGGTCAAATGACTTACAACATAAGCTGAATCGTATCTCTTCACTGCACACACTCATGTGAAAAATTTCACAACGAGTAAATATCCCCATTAAGTGAACGTTGGCACGGCCGGACGGCAGTGCTTTACACCCAAAGATGCCTTTCAAAGTGAACAAGAACGACTCGAAAGAGGACCAAGATGGAAGTTCGGTCTGAGAAGAATGTGAAATGTACTCCAATTAATCGGGCACTTCAAAGGATGAAATGAAGCAAAATTGCCTCACATTACAACAATAAGCCAAAATTTGTGAGCCTGCTTAAGCCTATATTGCAGTCGAGTGGTAGCGTGTTCGTCTACCGCTAGCTACCTCTAAGAGGTTTGGCACCCGCGGTCACATGTTTTATTTTTTCTTCCTATGCTGCATTTTTTATCTGCTATTATTCATTCTATACGGAAAGAAAGTAATACACCCATCAGATATTTGTTTATCGCGCCGTGTAGTTAAAGTCCGATTAATCATGCCCCTCCAAACGGAACACTGCGACATCGTATTCGCTGCCGTCCGCGAAAGAGCGGCGCCCGTGTTTTAAGCAGTACTCCGGCTACTACGGTACGGTACGTGGCTTTCAGTAACACGGTACGCTGTTTGCTAAATGTGCCTAATATGGACCTCTCAGATTTGCTCGTGAGGCGTGTCTATGGTTGGGTATTATTTAAACGAAAGAGGCGCTTTTTTCCTCTTTCTCTCTGTACCCGCAATGAGCGTTCGGCCTCGCCCCCCCCCCCCCCCCCCTCTTGTCAGTTCGCGTGACGCCAGCGCACACCGGCAACCGCGAGGGGCCACTGCGGTGCTGCCGGTCAGTCGGTCAAGGTGAGAGTTATTGAGCGGCGGCATACCTGGCTGTTGCCACGGCAACCGACGCCGAGACCCGTTCATCCCGTTCCGACTCCCTTCCTCTGTCCTCCTTCGCCTTCACCGAGGGGCGCAGCTGCCGAGACAGGTCATTGTCACGAGGCCGCGGTGTTGTTTTTTGCTAGCTTGACTTGCTAGCAAGTCCTGGCTTCATTCTAGAAGGAAGCATCGAAAGAAACTACGCAGAAATATAAAAGGATAAAAGAACTCAACGGTGGGAGAAAACCCTGTGCCCCTCAAAGGCGAAATTTCTGCAGGAGCTGAACGAAAGTGCTAGAGAGGCGGCAATATTTTTTTATTTATTTACAGCCGCTGCGCTGGCTCACCAGTTATGGCACTCGGCTTGTGACCAGAAAGGCGCGGGTTCGATATCGGACGCAGCGGTCGCGTTTTCATGGAGGCGAAATGCTGGACGCCCGTGTGCTGTGCGATGTCAGTGCTCGTCAAAGAACCGAAGTGGTTCAAATCATGAGGGCTGGCCGTTGTCGAACCAGTGCCGTTGAGCCCACTGGCGGTGCGACGAAAATCTCAGCCAGAAGAAAACGCCCTTTCGTTGACATCCATGTTCCTTGCAGTAACCAAATGAATCCGTTGACCACCGGGCAAACACAGCAGGCTGGCTAGCTACAAAACATCCACGACGCATTCCTCAGAAATAGAAGGCTACGTAAGAAGGCTTCCGACTTAACGGCTGGGACAGTGGCGCGACTTCGGTGGTTATCGGCGGCTCACCTTTGTACGCGCCGACAATGGCGGCCGGGTCTTCACGAGCGCGCCTCATTCTTTGGGGCAAAGCCATCCCCAAGCATTTGCTGGGGGAGGTGAGGAGAGGTGAGCGCGTTTGCTGCGCTCGTTTCGCTGCCTGGAACCAGAAGTGCACCGGCAAGGCAGAGCAGATCTCCGTGCGCCTGCCGCGGAAGGTGACGAGAGCGTGCGGTTGCAGCCGCTGGCCGGATCCGTAAGAGAGCCTCTCTCCACGGTGTTCCCCCATGAGGGAGTTTCCTCCTCGCCCATCTGCTACTGCCCTGACGCACGATGACGAAGATGGTAGGGCGCGTCGAGACGAAGGAGGAGAAACAGGTTTTCCACAATGGTCCATGCCCCAATCATTTCGGCCGCTGGAGGGCCCCATGACACGATGCTCCTGCGCTCCGTCGCCACAGTAGCTGGCGCCATCTGTGCAAGCTTGTTGTAAACAAAGAAACTGCTGCCACCTGACACTCTACGCTTATAATCCGCAATTATGTCAGAAATATGCCTTGAATATACTGCGTTTTACGAAGGAATGCCGACCAGGCACCATATTCTACTGCGTAGGGTGGGAAGGTTTGTTCCGCCTATGTCACAGTAGTAGTTTTGCAAAGATGCGGAAAGTCCTACAGTAGCTGTTTGGATCTGCAGCGTTTGTTTCATTAAGTCTACAGGTCTTTATTACACGCCGTGTGATGTGAAAACACATAGTGGCGACCACTTACTAACTTATGTATGCCTGAAGTGGTACGCACCTTCCACTTCGTATCGTGTACGATGCACAGATTCGCCCACCTTTACGTCATCCATGGAGGCTTCCTGTGTGGTCTTCAAAGCACCACCAAAAATATAGGGCCTAATTACGTCCTCTCTCATTGAGACCCCGCGGTATGTATTAAGCAGGGGCTGAACTGGTACTCTCTGCAGGAGCGCCGTCTACGAATAAAGTTAGAATTCCTTTACCGCATTTATTTCAAGAAAAGTGCTATTAGCCCGAAACTTATTTGCTGCCGTCTAATTTTTCATCCAGAAGGCGCCACCACGACTGGAAAATGAGTGAGATAAAATGCCGTAATTATGTGTTCAAACACTCTTTGTTTCTACAAGCCATCAATGAATGGAATAAGCTGCCTCATAGTATTGCTGAATGCCAGCCAGAGGCAAAGTTCCGAGAACTGTTGTCGAAACTGTGACGTGCACGCATGCTCACCTGCTGTTTTTCTGCTTTTCCTATTCTTGTCCTTTCCCGAGCAATTCACTGATGTCAATGCTCTTTTTACGTTCTTTTTCATCACCTGCCATCCCTTCTTTCCTATTCTGTACAAAAACTTGGCAAATGATGTAAGACTGATTGTGTATGTATGTATTCCCCCTTCAATTATGCCTTCAATTATGCCCCTTCAATTATGCCGCTGCATAAATGTAAATAAATAAATAAATGTATGTACGCGAGGGTCTTCTATCAACGTGGAATTCGAGAGGCTACGCGTAGTCTATCGGCACGCCGAAAGAAAATACAGAAGAACAAAATCCACGTACGAACTCTTCATTTGTCCCCGAGCTCAACAAAAAATAAAGCGTCACCTGAAGGAGTTAAGGAAGCAGGGATGGAGGCAGTCCTCTTCATCACTGGATCGACGCGAGCCGCTATCGCGAACTTGGCATGTTGTCAGAAGGTGACGTTCAGCCGTTCAAAATAGGCACCCTTTCCTACCAGCGCCGCTCTGTAGCCGCGGCAGCCGAAAATGGTTGTAGGCACAACCTAGACTTATCTTCTATGTATATCTGAGTGATTGTTTTTCCGGGACAGGTGACCTGTGTATGTTATGTTTTGTATGTTGCTCTTCTCCGCGCTGCCACATGTAAAGGGGGTCGAGGGCCTCTCAAGCTGCACTGTCGCAGCTTTTACCTCGGCCCCCTCCATTTTGTAGAAATGAACATCAATAAAAGAAAGAAAGAAAAGAAAGACAACATCATCCAGCCACCTTCGCAAAACGATACAACTTGCTCCTAGCAATGCCTGAATTAGACGTCGTTCATGCCTCGTATAGGCATTCATCTGCACCTGTTCTTGAAGGCATTTCTTACTCAACTCTCTCTCACTTTGGTACGGGCGTTCGATCTGCGCTGCTCAATTATTACAATGAAACATCGGTTTCCAGTAACGTTCCCGGTAACTGGTAGATCAGCCGCCTGGGTGCTCTTTTGAAGACTGGAAAGCCTGCTTATGAGCTTACCTCATATCGGTTAGTTGCCTTAGCAAGCTGTGTTGAAAGGTTCATGGAGTGAATGGTGCTGGCGAGGCTTGAGTTGTTTCTAGACAGCAATTCCCATTATCCGGACATAATGACGGGGTTTCGGCGGGGACGGTCTTCAATCGACAGCGTCATCTACCTCGTTGCGGCAGCGGAACAGGAAAAACGTAACCGCAACGAAGGGGTCTACAACAACGTCCTTCATGGCGCCATTCTTGATGCACTTGGGCGTTGGCGGCAGCCTGTTGATTGAAAGCTAGCTTTGCGGCCACTCAGTTTACAGGTCAACGCGTGATGGAGAGTGTCTTCGTCACGAGGTCTACCGTGCACAGGGGGAGTCCTCAGTCCAACCTTATTT
Organism: Amblyomma mixtum; assembly: GCF_055824585.1. Taxonomy (NCBI): domain Eukaryota; kingdom Metazoa; phylum Arthropoda; class Arachnida; order Ixodida; family Ixodidae; genus Amblyomma; species Amblyomma mixtum. Next base: position 129,865,685 of record NC_143012.1, read on the forward strand.
AACGTTGCGTTGATTGCTTTCGTGAGTCAACTTCCAGCTAGCGTCCACATCAGTACTGTCGCGACCAGAATTTTGCGGGACGGGAGAAAGCGTGGCAGAACTTTATTCTGCGCCACCTAACGGTACAGCCTCGCTCTTTCGCCCCTTGCATGCATCCCTGTACCGTCACTCCTAGCTTCCGCCCGCCGTACGTTGCTTAGAACTGGCGCCAGGTGCCGCATCGATATCTGGCAAGCTATTGGCAAGCATCTGCCTAAACCGCTGATGGTTGGAGGAGATCGCGTGTTCCCTTTCGCGGCGCCGCGACAAAGGAGAGGGAGCGTGCAATTATGTTTTCTGTTTATTCTCAGCCTCCTCGCAGGCGTGACCATCAATTTTCAATGCGCAAGCGTTGAACGAACGGGTCACAAGGCTCCGAATGCCGGGATGACCAAGTGCTTATGGTGGCGAAGAGCGTTGGTATACCAAGCCCTCTGCAAAAGATGCGGTTACGCGAAACAGGAAAAGTAAAAAATCTCTGCCTCTCCCGTAACCGAGAGTAGAGTAAGCATGAAATGTTTACGGGCATAACACGAAGCGTACGCGGACACGACGAGACGCAGGCCTGACAAGAATGTATATGCAGCGCGTTCGAAACTGTCCAAAGTGCGTAGAGGCGAAAGCGTTTTCCGCACCACTTTGCCTATGTGATACTGGTGACGTCAGCACTGGATTACGTCACACATAATTGATGACGAAGTAATTACAAATTAATAATAAGTGACTAATTACTTATTAATGAATAAATACTAATTAACTGCTAAATAATGAAGCTTAAGCTTCGCCTTTAGGAGTGGAACGCGACAGCGTGTTGTAGCGCTGCCAGACAGTGCACGGAACGCCACCGCCCGTTCGGCGCGATGCCTTGCCCTTTGAACGCAACGCTTTTTGAGGAAAGGGAATGGCGCAGTAATTCTCTGTCATCTCGGTGGACACCCGAACCGCACCGTACAGGAAGGGAGGAACACCACCACCCGTTCGGGGCGATGCCTTGCCCTTTGAACGCAACGCTTTTTGAGGAAAGGGAATGGCGCAGTAATTCTCTGTCATCTCGGTGGACACCCGAACCGCACCGTACAGGAAGGGAGGAACGCCACCACCCGTTCGGCGCGATGCCTTGCCCTTTGAACGCAAAGCTTTTTGAGGAAAGGGAATGGCGCAGTAATTCTCTGTCATCTCGGTGGACACCCGAACCGCACCGTACAGGAAGGGAGGAACGCAACCACCCGCTCGGGGCGAAGCTACCGGCGCTTCGCCCCGTTTCAGTGCTTGGATGAGTGGAACAGATCACGTATGACAACGAAGTGCGGTTCAGGAGAGCAAGCTGCCGGGCTAGTTGGTGAAGCATGTTAAATTGAATTCAGCGCAAAAAAAGACAGACAAGGGACAAAGAGAGACACACTGAGCACTCGTGTTGTCTCAGTGTGTCTCTCTTTGTCCCTTGCCTGTTTTTTTGCGCTGAATTCAATGTAACATGACAACGAAGTGTATTGTGGCATGTATGTGCTTTTTGCACGCGTTATTAGAAATCGGAAATTATAATTCCGTGCATTATCAATGCACAGCTCGACTGATATCTTGATAAACATTGAGAAGAAACTGGCAGCAGTTATTTTTTGTGACTCGTTTGAAGAGCAACCGGCGCTTGTATGCCGGTCCCGTAGGAGGGCTTAGAGAGTCTCGTTGAATCTCGTTAAGTCTCGTACGGTGCCCGGATGTTCTCGTTTTAGAGCCCGGATGAGTGCTCTCGGTCTCGGCGTGACGTCACCACACTGCCGACAACGGGAGCTAAAAGCATTTCATGCTTAAAAAACATAACATTGCTCGACGTGGAGCTTACTGTAGTAGCTGACCTGCCGAGGGGATGGAAGCTTCAGAAGTCGCCGTTTTGGGCAAGTGTCGCTTATATAATAATGCAAGTGTCGCTTATATAATAAATAGTGATACGCAGTAAAACAAAGAACACGCCACTGCGGGCCCCTTCCCCTTTACGCAAGTCGCTGCTTCGCGAAATGCGGCAACTATCTGTTTCACCCTTCTCAGCGGCTGGGGCAGACGCTAGCCGGATATCGAAGCAGCACCTAGCGCCGGTTCCGATCTACGTCCGCCGTGCGAAACGTAGGAGTGAGTGTACAATGATGCCTTCTAAGAAAGAACGAGCGGGAGTGAGCCATTAGGTGGCGCAGAAAGCAGTTTTTCCACGCTTTCCCACGGTCTGCAGTGTTGTGATCGCGACAGTACACGCGCCCACAAATGCGTGCAAGGTTGCAACGAGTTGTGTGAACTATATCAAGATACCTTCGGCGCCAAGGTTTGCTATTTGCAGCGGAAAAATGTGCTGTAGTCACATTCACGCGCAAATCTGTTTTCCGCTACCCGATAGCACTACACGGAGCGGAGATGCCTTATGTTAATGCTAAGGGGAACAGTTATGAGAAGGAGCGTTTCAGTATTGGATTCAACAGGCTTCACTTATGCGGTTGCATATATGAGTACAATCAAACAACGGGCAGAGGAGAGCGGATCATACTTAGAAATCCCTCTACTGACTGACTGGCTTCTGCATGTCACTCTGCACCCACTCGTGCATCAGTGGTTTCTATTCTTCTTGCTAACTTCCGCCCAAGGCTGATACGCCAAAATTATTCCTGCATACGGCTCCGCCGACATAATCATCGGCACTGGGACTTGACTATCAGGCGAAATTCCCAACTACCAGCTTAAGCTTCCAAATTCTTTGGTGCTGTTCCGGAAAGATAGGGATAACTACCGAGGTGGGGGCGTTATGATCGTAGTTAAAGACAATTACCATCCATCTCTCGTGCAAATTGGCGCACCACTTGAGCTGATTTTCGTATCCGCTTGGTTTCAACATCTTAAATGCATTTTCGGTGCTTGCTATCACCCTCCTGACTGCGGATCTGATATCCCTGAGCTCCTGAACGATGCCCGAAGCAAGTTTTCGAAGTGTACCATTGTCTTAGGCGGCGACTTCAATTAAACCACAATCGATCGGTCATCTCCTTCTATCAGTTGTGAACATAGCCGCTCCGAATCTATTCGTTTTCTTTTTTCACTTGCTACAGCTGCGTCGCCTTTCACAACTGGTACAAGAACCCACGCCCGGCAGTCATATCTTAGATTTGATATTAGCTAAGCATCCAGATCATGCTGCCACACGCGTCCTGGAGAAAATTAGCGACCGTAGCATTGCTCCTTATTGCTGCCTCGTGCTAACAAAATAAAACAAAATAAAACTATGCGGGACTATGCTGTACAAATTTACCAAAAATGAATCGGATGCCTGCCAGTTTTTACTACTGGCTTGCAGACACTTTTCAACTGCGAGCCGCTAGCGAGAACTGGTGTCTAATACGCGATAAACTCAAAGAAATTGAAGACATCTCCAATTCCACTATCAGCGCGAGATCGGGTGACCCCTGGTTCACACGTGATGTGAAGAGGAGCCTGAATAGAAGGAGGAGGGCGTACAGGAAAGCCACGTGAACCAATGCACCCACTGACTGAGAAAGATATAATAAACTTTCCGACCTAACTGCAGTTGAAATTCTAGAATCTAAAGTAAAATATTTTAGCAACACACTCCCCAATTTAATTACAAGGAATTTTAAAAACATTCTGGCGCACATTAATACCACATGTGACCAAGTAGTGCCTGTCCTAATGGATGAAAATGGCTGCTCCCTTTCTTTAGAGCATGTCGTTCGATCCCGGCCGCGGCAGTTGAGTTTCGATGCAGGCGAAATTCTAGAGGCCCGTGTGCTGTGCGATCTCAGTGCACGTTAAAGAACCCCAGGGTGGTCGAAATTTCTGGAGCCCTTCACTACGGCGTCCCTCATAGCCTGAGTTGCTTTGGGACGTTAAACCCGAATAAACCAACCTATCGTAATCTCCGCAAACGGCGTGGCGAAGGCGATAGATAGACTTCCACTATCCACCTGTCCAGGCCCCGATGGCATCACCCCTAAACTTCTCAAATTAACGTGTCATGAATCCTCTTTCCTTTTGTCGCTGCTATCTCAGCAGTCACTTGACTCCGGATGCGTTCCAAATGGCTGGAAGATTGCTCACGTCCTTCCTATATTTAAAACCGGAGACCATTCTGGCCCTACCAGCCACATACCAATTTCTCTGACATTAATATGCTCCAAACTGTTTGAACGCATCCTATTCACCCACATTACGAACCATTTAAACTCATATAATCTGCTTCTCGAAACACAACATGGTTTCCGTTATAAACGATCTCGCCAACCCCGGTTATTTCAATCAGTTACTTCCTTCATTCCTCACTGCACATGTGCCTCGATACAGACGCAATTTCTGTCGATTTTTCCAAAGCCTTTGATCGTATCCCTCACAAACGCTTACTGCTAAAAATTAAAACTCTCCAGCTTGATGACAAAACGACTGGATGGATCACTGGATTCCTCTCTAAACGGTTCCAGTCAGTTTAGATAAACGACTATATCTCTTACCCTACACGTGGGAAATCAGACGGCCCACAAAGGACAGTTCTCGGGCCTTTGCTCTTTATAATTTATCTAAATGATATAGCAGTTAACATCGCCTCGTCAATTCGCCTTTTCGCAGACGACTGCATGATATTTAAAGAATTAACTAACCTGAATAATGTTATCAATCTGATTTAAAAAAAAACTAACTGAATGGTGCCGTACTTGCCCAATGGAAATTAATGCCGAAAAAACTAAAGACATCAGATTCTCTCCTGTTTCTGGAACGTTATGTAACATTTACACACTAAACAATACAAGTGTCGATTTGTTGCCTGCATAAAATATCTAGGAATTGATCTGCATTTTAAACTTTCATAGAATACTCCCACAGACCACATAGCAGTAAAGCACTAAGGAAACTTGTCTTGCTAAGGCGCCGTTTACACCTTGCAAATTCTATCACAAGATATCAAGCTTACATTGCATTGATCAGACTATCCTTAGAATATGCTTCCATTATATGTCATCCTCATCAGGACTACCTTTCCAGTCTTCTCGAATCTGTTCAGAACCAAGCAGCAATGTTCATTTCATCATCGTAGGATTTCAAAGCGTGTCATTGCTTGAAGAAAATTTGAACCTGTTATCTCTTGCGACACGGAGTAAATTTGCCCGATTATCATTTTTTCATGCCACATTTTATAGTAATTCGAAATTCGCCCGCTCGCATCTTCTTCCCGCTCCTCACATTTCATCTCGCATACACGACGCAAAGAAAATCTTCCCAATTTTTGCACCTACAAAAAAATACCAAAATACGTCGCTAAATTTATCAATAAACGAATGGAATTAGTTGCCGCCTAATATCACCGCTATCTTTTTTAAGCGCTTTCTGACCTGGTTCTGGTGTTGTGTTATGTAATGCATAGATTTTCTTTCTCAAGGTTTTTCGGTGTCCTCTGCGTCTTTGTCGCGGTGACACCGAAACATCTTCGCTTTTGTTATTTAGTCTCTGTGTTACTCTCGTCATTTCTGGGCATTCATGATCGATTTCATTTCAGCGTCTGGTGTCAAGCTGTCATGCACTGTGCACTCGTTTTTGAAACTTCCCAACATCACTGTTTCCTTTTTTTTTCTTTTTATCGCAGTTCTGTTACCGCGTTTGACTTTGGTTTCTTTGAGACCCTAATTTTATTCCAGCTTACTTGCCATCTTATTTGTTACTCTGGCTTATCCTGACAACACCATATCTTATCTTGTTCACAGTTATGACTGTTTTGCTTTCACACACGTCCCCCCCCCCCCCTATGTAATGCCCTGCTGGGCCTTTAGGGTACTTCAATAAATAAATAAATAAAATAAATGTCTTCCGCCAAACATTTTTGCTGCGGTCTGCCACGTTCGAGGCGCATCAATATGCTAAGAAAAAGACCAATTTTTGTCATGTCCTTCGCTTCGTGTCGTGCATGAATTGGGTCCAACCGAGTGCTGCCTACTAAGTCCTCACCAGACTCCCTTAGTAGGCTGCATTCGATACAGCCTCCTAACGCTATCTAAGATGAGCGTTCCCTGCTTGCGCTCTTTAGAGAGCGTTCATGCGCAGGCGCTCAAGGTATGCTTTGCATTGCCACGGAGCAGCTCTAACAAAGGCACGATTCTGTCCAATATCGGTGTGCTTGCCACACGAAACACTTCGTGTGCGATTACTTAACTTACCCTACACCATTGTCACCCACTGGCAATGATTCTGAATGAGCGACCGTACAGCGGTTTTTCAAGTGCACTTCACTGCCATCTGTCGCTAATGCCATCAGGTTATGTCCTTCCATATCATCCCGTCAAGCCACCGCGGGTGATGGCTTAGCCTTCGACATGCCTGCATGTTCCCGGAATTGTAGAAACCCATGCTACCAGTAAGCGAATTCAAGCAACTTGCTCTGGCCACAATGTAAGAACTACACTCCGGCATAAGCTGACGGATCTGTGTCACCAATTCAAAATCAACATCAACCGCTTTTGAGCTCGCGGCCCTTCGGGAAGCGATCCGGCTAATCTGTCGGCAATAACCTCAATAGTGGTGCATATTCACAGACTTGACACCTAGGCTACAAATTTTAGGACGTTTTCTACGCGACACCGCCTACCAGTCACTGGCAACACAGATCACTGAGCTCATTTCATCTGCTCAAGAAAAGTCTCCGAATAGCATTTCGAGGGATCAATGGACACTACTGGCTCCAGCACACTCAGCAATGGCATCCGTACAGTTCTGCCTTTCTCAAGACCGGACACCACTACTCTTATTTCTGTTATTTATTTATTTATTTATTTATTTATTTGTTTATTTATTTATGCATATACCTACATTGCGAGAGGGGCCATTGTTGTAGGAGGATTATAAATCGGAATCAATCGGAATTTCGGATTTCAGGAAGTGTGCGACGGCCAGATACTGGGCCCAGCCAGACGCTCGGCTCACCAACCTTGCATGACTAAATCCGGGAATGCAATTTTTGGTTTCGCGTGGAATTCCATGGCCTCATGCATAACTGATGCACAGACTACGTTTACACGTCGCTTTCACGCAAGAACACTTATATTTATTTGGACTGGCGGACACCCCGGCCTGTTCCATTTGTAGCATAGCCGCTAATGTGGAGCATACAATAGTGGACTGCCCAGGACATGCGCGCAGAGACTAAATCTGGCCGCTTTCTCGAAGCGTTCACACAGCAGGCCACCCTATACAGACTTACTGCTAGGCGCTTGGTCGCAGAGTTCGAAAGCAGACCGGGCAATGCGGGCGTTTTCACGTTTTTTGAGCGACACAGCGCTCTACTCGCGGTAGTGATGCCATCAAATCTGCGCGCTCATATTCTGCTCTCTTTCACCACATCGTCACACATCACGACCTTCTCTCGTCTCCTCTTTCCCTTCCCCAGTGCAGGGTAGCAGATCAGATATTCATTTTTTTCCAGGCCGACTTCATTTCTAGTTAGTTATATGGGGTTTTTTGGCACATAAGCAACTATGGCTATCATGCGCCAAACACAAGGTTAGATGATGTTATGTTAAGTGTATAGAAGTTACATTATATTAAATTTAAAACATTGACTTTCTTTAGAAACTTACAAATAAGTGAAAACTCGACGAGTGTTTGCTCGCCTAAAAGTAATGCGGGATGAAATGGAATGTGTTCATTGTAAAATACCGTAAAAATTTTATTTCGAAGTTCTTCGAGATGCGAACAAGAGATTAAAATGTGATTCACTGTGAGCTCCTCACCACACATTTCACACTCAGGTTTGTCTTTTTTTGTTAATAAGAAGTTATGGGTGATGTGTGTGTGGCCTATGCGTAAACGACATAAAATTACTTCGATAAAACGTTCTTTATGACGGCATGATTTCCATTCTTTCAAAATAGGCTTTACAGTATGCAGCTTGTTGTTTCTTTCATTTTCCCAAGAAGCTTGCCATTTGGCTCTTAGTTTGCTATGCACTAACTTCATATAATCCCTCGGAGGCAAACCCACATGTTTCACCTCCATGGCTCTGGCTTGTGCAGCACACGTGTCGGCTCTCTCATTATCCCTAATGCCAACGTGACTGGGAACCCAGCAGAATTTTATAACATGTTTTCGTGTTGTGACCTTTACTATATTGTGTATGATGCTTCGAATCAGTGGCTCTGTGGCATTTTTGGAGTTTAATGCTGTAAGGACGCTCAGTGAATCTGTATAAATTATGCTCTTTTTGATGTTTTCATTTGTTATTTTCTGTACCGCAACACTAATAGCATAACACTCCGCGGTGAAAACTGTAGCACATGAGGGCAGTCGTACTGCATTTTCATTTTTTCCTTGTATTACTGCGCTTCCTACATGAGCATGAGTTTTTGACCCGTCAGTATAAAATGCAGTGTAATTTCTGTATTTTTCTTGTAGTGCTAGATATTCTTGTATTATATGGTCGTGTGGCGTACAGGTTTTACTGAAGCGTGTTAGTGTGACGTCACACACTGTGGGGAGAGTGTACCACGGTGGTAGCGCTTCGTGTCTTGGGGCAATATTTTTGATTTCATTTAGTATGTTCAGGGTTTGACATTTTTCTTCGAAGCGCAAGAGCAACGGCTTAATTGCATGGGGCTTGTTGTTGAAGAGCATTCGGGATGGGCATTTCGTGACAATTGGGTAACAGAGATGTTTGGGCTGTGAAAGGATTTTGAGGATGTATGTACAAGTTAGTGCAGTTCTTCGATCTTCTAAGGAAGGTTCATTCGTTTCCACATACAGACTTGCTATTGGTGAAGTTCTGTAAGCACCTGAAGACAACCTTAAACCGAGATTGTGGATAGGATCCAGTCGTTTTATGTAGGATGGTCTTGCTGAGCCATATACGATGGACCCATAGTCTAACTTAGAGCGAACCAGAGAACGGCATATATGTAACAGGCATGCCCTATCAGACCCCCAGCGTTTTCTTGACAGTAGTTTCAGTACATTGAGGGCCTGGGAAGCTTTTTTCTTTAGGCTGTTTATATGTGGCAAGAAACTGAGCTTTTTATCGAAAGTTACCCCTAGAAATTTATGCTCTTGTTTGACAGGTAATGGGGTCTGGTTTAGATATAGTGTGGGGTCGGCCTGTAGGCCTCGTCTCAAAGAGAATAGAACCGCTACTGTTTTCTGAGGAGAAAATCTAAATCCGTTTCTATCTGCCCAGGTGGCCAGTTTATTTAGTGTTGTTTGTATCTGTCGCTCACAGGTAGGTATGCTGGAAGACGTGCATGCTATTTGGAGGTCATCTACGTAAACTGAGTACATTATGGATTTTGGGATTACTTTTCCTATGGAGTTCATTTTGATGATGAATAAGGTCGTGCTGAGGATGCACCCCTGGGGTACGCCAGTTTCTTGTATAAAAGTGTTGGAGAAGGTTGCGCCTAGGCGGACTCGGAACGTGCGGTTGGTTAGGAAGTCGTTCAAACAGCTCAGCATCCTGCCGCGGATACCTAGGTCCGCTAGGTCACGGAGGATACCGAACCTCCACGTGGTATCGTAAGCCTTCTCCAGGTCGAAGAAGACCCCGATACAGTGTTGCTTGTGGATGAACGCTTCCCGGACTGTGTTCTCAAAGCGAACAAGGTGATCAGTTGTGGAACATGCCTTTTTAAACCCGCATTGGTGTATATCTAAAAGTTGCCGGGACTGAAGTGTGAAGGTTAGTCTGATGTTTAGAATGCTTTCGAATGGTTTTGCTATACAGCTAGTGAGTGCTATTGGCCTGTAACTGGTGGGACTAGTTGGTGGTTTGCCAGGTTTTAGAAAGGGTACTATGATTGCTTCTCTCCATGCTTGGGGGATTTCTCCACTCATCCCTATTTTATTGAAAAATTTTAGGAGAGCCTCTATGGCAGTCTCAGAGAGGTGAGCAAGCATGGCATAATGTATATTGTCTGGGCCTGGTGCTGTCTTTTTACCGGATGTTAGTACTGTGTTTAGTTCCTGCATTGTAATAAGCTGATTGTAGTCTTCATGTATGCATGTTCTGAAGGGAAGTTTTTGTTTTTCTACAATTGTTTTGTGCTTTTGAAAGGAGTGTGTGTAGTTGGCTGAGCTTGATACTGTAGCAAAATGCGCACCCAATATGTTGGCCTGCTCTTCTAATGTTGTTTGAGTACCGGGTGTTGTTAGAATTGGAAATGTGAAAGGAGTAAAATTTCCAGTGAATTTCCGCACCTGCTCCCACATTTTTTTGGATGTTATTGAGCTGTTTATCGAGGATATGTACTGTTGCCATGATGCCCTTTCTGCGTTGCGTCTGATTTATCGTGCTTTTGCTCTTGCTTTTTAAAGTTTATGAGATTGTCATGTGTTGGATATCTCCGAAAAATGCCCCAGGCTTTGTTTTGTTTCTTTTTTGTATCTTTACATTCTTTTGTGTACCAGAATTTGTGATTTTGTTTTACTATTCCAGAGGATTGAGGAATAGCTAAATGTGCGGCAGCTAAGATACAATTCGTGAATTTTTCATTTATCTCATTGATGTCAACATTTTCTAAAACTATTTTCTCTAATGTAGCTTGTGCTGTAAAAAGTTGCCAGTCAGCTAAATTTAGCTTCCAACACCGTGGTTTTGTGGAAATAACTGTTAGCGAGGATGAAAGACTTATTACGACAGGGAGATGATCACTTCCATATGGATTGTCTAAAACACTCCAGTTAAAATCGTTAAAAACAGACGGTGAACTAAAAGACAAATCTAAAACACTCATTTTCCCCGAGGTTGGGGAGCAGTATGTAGGCTTATTAGAGTTGAGTAAACAGACGTCATTGCATAAAATAAAATCCTCTACGAGATGGCCTCTAGCGTCAGTTTTTTCACTTCCCCAAAAATGTGAATGTGCATTAAAATCTCCAACTACCAGGTATGGCTCTGGTAGCTGCTCTAAAAGATCCTCTAAGTCATGTAGTGTTAAATTAAAGTGCGGATCGATATATAGTGAGCACACTGTGATGGTTTTATGGGCAACCAGAGTGGCTGCGACAGCTTCAAGTCTTGTTTTTAGTTTAAGCTCTCGAGCCGGGACGCCGTTTTTAACTATGATGGCTACGCCTCCCGATAGTCGGCTCGCCTGTTCCCGATCGCGGCGGAAAACAGAAAGTAATTTTTTTGGGGACCTAAATTTGTTTCTTGTAGACATAAGGCGACAGGAGCATGTGCTCCTAGTATGTCTTTTATGTCACTGTAATTGTGTAAAAGTCCTCTACAATTCCATTGTATTATGAAAGCCATCTTATTTTTGTGTTTGTATCGGGTGAAAAACTAGATCAAGTTTTTGATGGCCCCGTGACTCGGGGCCTGTCTTTTTTTGATCGATCCAGAGAGCTCCGCCGACCGTCCGACGTGGACGGCGCGGGGCTGCCCGGGGTCGTATCCATCGCCTCTGCGGAGGCGCTGGATGACCGTGCAGAAGGCACGTTCACGTTAGAGTTTGACCTCGACCTGTGGGAAGAGGTCTTGAGGCCCGCCGACCCGGGGGTCTGCGCAGCCTGACTTGGAGTTGGCAGAGTAGCGTGAGCTACTCCACCAGACGGCGCGGATGGCCCCGCCCCAGGCTCACTACGTGTGACCGGGACAGGTGCCGAAGCCTGGTGTGGTGCGCCGCGCCCACGCACCACATCGGCGAAGTTTTGTTTTGTTGTGAAGGAGAATGAGTGGGTGAGTGCAAAACGCCTTCTCGCTTCTTTAAATGAAATGTTTTCCTTTGTCTTTATGGTGATTATCTCTTTTTCTTTTTTCCAGGACGGACACGCCCTGGAGTATGCTGCATGGTCTCCTTCACAGTTTGCGCAGTGCGGGGCTGCGCCACATTGATCACAATGATCCTTCGAGGCGCATTTCGCGCACGTTTTCCGGCCGCGGCACTTTGTGAGCCGTGACCGAACCGTTGGCAGTTGAAACATCGGCGAGGGTTGGGAATGTATGGTCTTACGTTAACTTTCAGATAACCTACTTCGACTGTGTCGGGCAGTGTGCTGGTGTTGAACGTCAGGATCATGTGTTTTGTGTCTATTTCCTTATTATCCTTCCGGATCTTGATTCTGTGAACATCTATCACGTCTTGGTCACTCAGACCTTCGAGCATCTCTTTTTCAGTGATGTGGACAAAATCATTTTCGGATATAACGCCTCGGACGGTGTTCAGAGATCGGTGTGACGTCACGGAGACAGGAATATCCCCAACAGATACAATGTTTACGAGTTTTGAGTGTTGGACGTTGTCACGCAGTTCGAGCAGTAAGTCACCGCTAGCCATTTTAGATACCTTGTAGCCAATGCCCAAGGCTTCTGTCAAACACTTTGACACTAGGAAGGGGGACAGGATTCTAGCTTGTTTATCTTGTACTTCACTATGGATCACATGGTACTTAGGAAAACTGACTTTTCTTTTTTGAAAAAACTCTTCTGCTTCGTTCCGCCCTCTCTTGAGAGAGCGATCTAGTTTGGAAAAAGGGGGAGCCATAAAAATTCTAGTTTTTCGGTCATGGTGCCAGCCACCCACCATGGAGCCCAACAACGGGACGGGACAGGAACTTGCGAGCAAGTCCTGCCCACGCCAGCTGTACACCTTAACTATAACCTAATATGACTCAACTCAGGGTAGTTGGTCACACACGGTTAACCCTCGCCGCCAGGAAAAAGAGGAAAAAACAAAGAAAAGAGGAGGAGACAGGAGAGTTGTAAGAAAGGGATAGGAAAGTGAAAGATAGAGGGGAGGATAGGAAAAGGCGACTGCCGATTTCCCCCGGTCGGGTCAGGCCGGAGGTGCCGTCTACAGGAAGCTGGGGCCAAAGTGGTGTGTTGCCTCCGCCGAGGGGCCTTAAGGGTCCAAACGCTCGGCATCGGCTCAACCACCAGGATCCCCTTTTCCCCGGACACGGCGATGCCACGCACGGCTAAGCGCGGATGCTCGGGTCCGTGTTGACGCATTGTTCACCATCATCCCCTTGCGGGGATGTCCCTGCGGATGCTCGGGTTAACCCCGTGGTGTCGCCACTCACCAACGTCTGCATGCTGCAGACGCCTCCCTGCGGGGACGACTTCATTTCTATTCCAATCATTAAGCTTATATCTGTTTCCAAGATGCGCCCTTTCCAAATCTTGTATCTTCCTTGACCTCTCGCAATGACTAAAGTGCTGTATTACCTCTAGAAAAATTGTGATCTCACGAGCTTCAAGTTTTCATTGATTTTACATTGCCACAGTTTTTATATCTTCTGTATTGCTGATTTCCATAAGGAGCTGCTCCCCGACTGCTAGAATAGTATTTGTTCCACACAGCGGCTTCGGCTGTCTCTCCTGTAAATCGCAGGGTACAAAGTTCAGTTACACTTGTAGCCATGTTTCGTTTTGTTCTCTCCTGCTTCTGTCTAGTAACTGGATTGTCGCTGCTCTCGAGCGACACGGTACAAGCTAACTTGCGGCTTCAGTGTGCCTATGCAAGCTCTCTTGAATTTTCATCGATTAGACAGTTTTACTTTTGCGTGCGTAGAATCTTCACGTACAGTCTTTGTCAAAAGTTTAGAGCCCAGGGAGTTTGCTTCTAAGCCTCGCAGTGGGACACATGTAACATTCGTGGTAGTCCTACCCATTGGAGGAGGCAGGACCAGAAATCTTCTTACCTTCAGCAAATTTGGAGCGCTGGAGATGCAGTACGAACCAGAGAGTGTGCTTCAGAACCAAACCCTCTGGGCTCCAAACTTTTGACAAATGCTGTACGTAAACGTGAGCAGTCTACGTAGCGTACGCTGGTGTCGCTTCGTAAAGTTTTAGCTACACTTATGGGACGCAAACTATGTAGATCTGCCATAGAACCTAAAAACTGCGCTAGCATGCTGTGCTGCGCCATCTAGTACATATAAACCAATAATTTTGTTTAGTGTTGGTGGTAAATACTTTGAAGTTTGAAGTTTATTTCCATTTCAGTAAGAAATGAGGGATCCGAGACAAAAAGTGAACGTTGATTCACTTGACGGCGCTCGGGCTCCATTACATGGCAAGACAGCGAGGTGTCGGTAGTAACAGTTGTACGAGTACATTTACAGACATTGTAGCTTTTACTAACATAGTTCAGTTTTTGTGTGTGTTTTAATGGCAAAGACACAATGTGAAGGATAAACATGATCAGCAAATAACAGTAATTGTGAAATAGTAGCAAACCCAAAAAATACAAAAAAGACAGGAGGAAACACACTGCAGGAAACCAGAAAAAATTACATTTGTGAGAGAAAGAATGAATGTATTGTTTTCTTATTAACATTTTCAATATTAACAATACTTTGGCGAAAACAGTTTAACAGAGTGGGGAGAGTATGTGCCAGCATTTGCTGGCCAAACGTCGTTCGTACGAAAGGTACCGTCCAGTTATGAGCAGAGCGCGAAGGATATGTTCGTGTAAGTGTTGTTAAACTGGCGATAGACAGCATTGCACTCTCAGAGGTAGTTATGTGCTGTTTGTAGCGAACTGCTAAGTTATACGAGTAGAGATAGTGCACTGACATTACTTTAAAATTCTTAAAAAGCGGCGCGGTATGAGTGTAGTAGTCTTCCCAGCTATATGGCGAAGAGCCTTTTTTGTAGTGTATATATTCGATGTAAATTTGTTTTTGTAGTTGTACACCATACAAGGAAACAATAGTTTAGTTCAGACAAGAATAACGAGTTATAGATATGTAGCTTAATTTTCGGCGGTAGGAAGAAATGGAGTTTTGCTAAAATACCTACTGTTTTTGCCAGGCGTGAAATTGTTTCATTTATGTGCCTATCCCAGGACATATTTTTATGGAAATAAACGCCTAGGGTTTTCATTTCATCAACATCTTCGATAGGAGCGTGGCCAAATTAGGTTATGATTTGAAGGCATGGTAGGCATTGGAGACTGCCTTGTGGAAAAAAAAACTGCTTTTGTTTTGGTTACATTTATCTCCAGAGAATTCAATTTGCTCCAAGCGTTTAAATCATCTAATGATTGATTTATGTTATTTACAAGCTGGCTGTGATCATTGTTTCGAAATAAAAGTGTTGTGTCATCAGCGTATATTGCATATTATGTCATTTACATAAAAATTAAACAATAGGGGCCCCAGGATGCTTCCTTGAGGTACGCCTGTAGTAACACGCTGAGAAGAAGAAAGATTTTCGCCTATTACAACTCTTTGTGTGCGATGCTCCAGGTACGAGCGTATTAAGTCCAAGGGTATACCTCGAATTCCATATGTTTCTAACTTTTTTAGTAGAGTCTGATGATTTAAACCGTCGAACGCTTTGGAGTAGTCAATGTATACGCCAACGACCATCTCTTTGTTTTCAAAGCCTTTCAGGATAAATTCTTTCTGTGCCAGGAGGGCCAGTTCAGAGCATCGGCCTCTACGAAAACCGTATTGAGCGGAATTAATTAGATTACATTTTTCTGCAAACTTAATGATTCTAGATTGTATTAATTTTTCTAAGGCCTTAGAAAAAACAGGTAGGATAGATATCGGACAGTAGTTCGACAAGTTGTTTTTATCACCCCCCTTGTACAGAACGACTACTTTTGATGCCTGCATTTTGTGAGGAAACTTTCCTGTGGAAAGAACCAAATTATATATAAATAAAAGAGGTGGTAAGATTAGATCTAAAACATATTTCACCGGCTTAATTTGTATATCATCGACATCACGAACCGTGCTATTGTTCAAAGAGATGAATGCTGTTTGAATCTCTGTCTCATATGTGGGACTCAAGTAGAAACTCTTACTGTTCCTATTGATTCCATTCGTAGCCTCAGAATGATATGAACTCGAAACTAAACTTACAAAATAGTTATTGAAAGCCTCCGCCAACTCAATGCCAGAAACCAGGGAATTGTTTATTGTTAATTCACCAACGCTATGATCTGTAAAAGAACGGCGTAAGATTTTATTTGTTTTTCCAAAGAACATCCGGTTTAGAGTTGCACTCTGGCTGAAAAAGGTCGTAAAGGTACTCTCGCTTCTTATTCCGTATAAAAGCATTGGTTTTGTTTCTATGGCGTTTGAATATCTCCCAGTCATTTGTGTTTCTTGTAGTGATGAACTTCTTGAACAATTTATCTTTCCTTCGTATCATTTTAAGGCATTCTTATGATATCCAAGGTTTCTGAGATCTTGTTGGTTTTTGCTTAGAGACTGAAATAAATGATACGCGATAGGCTTTTAGATATAGAGACAAGAAATTATTATATGCTTCATCAGAGGTGTCCGAGGTATATATGACATCCCAGTTTGTTCCTAGGAGCATAGTGCGAAATTTTTGTAATGTGCTATTGTTTATGTTTTGTATTTTTGGGATAATGGCTGGCTTCTTCAGCCTGTCTTTAAGTGTCATTAGATTAAATAGGAAAATTGGCATGTGGTCACTGATATGTGAGGAAAGAACACCGGAGGTAGTATTTTGTATAGCTTCATTGGTTATAAATAGATCTAACAGTGTGTTGCTGTTCGGTGTCACGCGTGTAGCCGTTTCAGTTAAGTTGTTAAATCCATGCGAGTCAAGGAGTGTTTCAAAGTTATGCTGTAATGTAGATGGAGTTAGCATGTCAATATTGAGATCACCTCCAAGGATAAGAACGAGCTTATTTTCATTTACATAATTAAGTATCCTATCAATAAGACAGAGAAAACTAGAGACGTTACCCTCAGGGGGACGATACATTACTACAAGCAGATATTTTTTACATGTTACAGCAAGACACTCAGTACTCAACGTGATAAAAGAAAATTCTTCAAGTAATTCACAGTGAAATGATTGTTTTATATGCATGAGCACACCACCTCCGCGTTTGTTTGGTCGGTTTAGAAAAAACGTGTTGTAATCTGCATCCTTCATGACGTCAGAATCGGATGTAAACCATGTTTCGGTAAGCATTATTACGTCGAATTGAAATTTAAAACTGTTCAGAAGAGCGGTTAATTGATCCTCTTTGTTTCGCGCCGACCGTATATTTAAGTGAAAACATGTGAGACTGTTCAGACCATGGGAGCAAAAAATTGAGTTAACTTCTACAGGTGTTTTCGCCATTTCGGGATGCAGAAACACAGCACGAGGTCAGGCACACACACGTTAGGCAATCTTTTCAACATCACGCTCACACTGCACATGCAGCACGTTTGACTTTTCTTCCTTACGGGCAAAAATTTTGCCATCCTTAACCCAGACAAATTTCCAGTTGCAAGCCTTTTTCCTCTGAACAGTTTTGCCCAATAGCACCTTTAGGGCTGCGCAGAGGTGTTCATTGACATAAATGGGGTTACTTGAAGAATGTCCAAGGTCGGTCATTGAAAGTCGGGTTTTTTTGGCCTTCTGAAGAAGCAGGCTGCGCTGCGATCGGCTTTTCAGTTTAACAACAATGCTAGGACAAGTTGAGTCATTGCGAGCCTTTTCTCTGTGGCAAACGTCAATGTCATCAGACGTTATTGTCATGTCCAGCAATGTTGCAACTTTGCATACAGTGCCTGTAACATCCTCATCCTGCTCCTGCAAAATAACTTTAATTTCGACATTGCAGTTTCTAGAGTACTGTTCTCCCGCTACGATCCTGAGATCGTGCTCCTCTAGTTGCTTTTTTATATTGTCATAGTCGTTCCGCAGAGCCTCGTTTTCCTTTTTCAATGCTGCATTTTCCTTCTCTAGGGCTTCGTTTTTTGCTTTAGCGTCTTCAAATTCGTTGTTGTAGAACTCAAGACTTTCTTTAATCTCCCTCAGTTCTTTTCGGAGGTCTCGTTCAACCTTGCTCTTCAATTCTTTCATTTCTTTCTTTAACTCTTCAAAACGCGATTCCATGTTACTGTACAGACAAGCAGACAGGAATGACAACAAGAAAACACTGGCGGGTGAAGATACTGGCAATATGAAAACAAACACTGGCAGCAGCGAAAGCAGCAGTATGCGACTTAAAGAAGAAACCATAAAAATCGATGTCAAACCTGACTATGCAAGAAAAGAGGATGCTCGGTGAAGAAAGCGTCCTTTGCTGCCTCGCTGTTGCCAAGTGGCTAGAGGCACCGATGTTCCCAGCTTTTGTAGCCTTCAGGTGACCACGTGGTAGCTGTCGTGCAGGGCCACGCCCCTCTTTAGGCGATGACAGTTCGAAAGTTCTTGGCCTCGCTATGTGATGCAATCAAAGCGCAGCCGTAGTCACCAGTGGAAAATCGCTCGTTGTCGGGTTGTACCTGGATATGCAAGAAAAGAGGAAGCTCGGTGAAGAAAGCGTCCTTTGCTGCCTCGCTGCTGCCAAGTGGCTAGAGGCACCGATGTTCCCGGCTTTTGTAGCCTTCAGGTGACCACGTGGTAGCTGTCGTGCAGGGTCACGCCCCTCTTTAGGCGATGACAGTCCGAAAGTTCTTGGCCTCGCTATCTGATGCAGTCAAAGGGCAGCCGTAGTCACCAGTAGAAAATCGCTCGTTGTCGGGTTTTATCTGAATATGCAAGAAAAGAGGATGCTCGGTGAAGAAAGCGTCCTTTGCTGCCTCGCTGCTGCCAAGTGGCTAGAGGCACCGATGTTCCCGGCTTTTGTAGCCTTCAGGTGACCACGTGGTAGCTGTCGTGCAGGGTCACGCCCCTCTTTAGGCGATGACAGTCCGAAAGTTCTTGGCCTCGCTATCTGATGCAGTCAAAGGGCAGCCGTAGTCACCAGTAGAAAATCGCTCGTTGTCGGGTTGTACCTGGATATGCAAGAAAAGAGGATGCTCGGTGAAGAAAGCGTCCTTTGCTGCCTCGCTGCTGCCAAGTGGCTAGAGGCACCGATGTTCCCGGCTTTTGTAGCCTTCAGGTGACCACGTGGTAGCTGTCGTGCAGGGCCACGCCCCTCTTTAGGCGATGACAGTCCGAAAGTTCTTGGCCTCGCTATCTGATGCAGTCAAAGGGCAGCCGTAGTCACCAGTAGAAAATCGCTCGTTGTCGGGTTGTATCGGAATATGCAAGAAAAGAGGATGCTCGGTGAAGAAAGCGTCCTTTGCTGCCTCGCTGCTGCCAAGTGCCTCGCTGCTTCCCTCTTTCTTGTGACAAACGTTGAGAGATTTCAGTCTACCGGACTGTATGTTCTGAACATGCAGCGCTGACAGGCGAGGGACGAAGGAGAGACGAGACACACACTCAGCGCCCTGTGTGTATCGTCTCTCCTTCGTCCCTCGTCAAGCCAACTTGCCCAGCAACACACCCTGCATTGTATGCTGCGTGTTATCTTCAAATTGATTGCATTCCGTCACGCCCCGCAGCATATCTAAATCATCGCTCTTCGAGAAACGAAGACGCGCTGGTGTCCCACTCATGTCGACAGCATGCGTGTATGGAGCCAAACCGTGCACCGTTTTGCTTTTCCCGCTGACTGTTCCAACGGTCTCGGGATATCCGGCGAGGTTTCGACCCTCGCGTAGTCTCGCTAGACCCTCGGCACACTCGATCTCCTTTGCTATGACGACCGCAAACGCTTCTCCGTCAGGCTTAGGAGCTGCTGAAACGGATTTCTATTTGAAAAACCAAAGCTAGTTCTCACCTAAAACTACATGCGAGAGCAAGAACGGGCCAACTGAAGGAAAATACAACAGTTTACAGCACGATACCGCGTTGAGAGATTAGCGACGAAGCTGTATTCACTCTGAAGCGGGCGGGCAGGGCGCCGCCATTTTCTGAACGGCACGTACGCAAGCAACGTGAAGACCGCAACGCAAAGATCCGCATCTCACGTACGTCCGTGAGACCCACGCACAATTCGCGTTCTGCGCATGCGCACTGGCGACCCGTAAGCGCTCTACGTACGTGAAACTAAAACTGTCTGAGTGATTGACTGAGGTGAAAACTCACGTTGGGCGGCGGTGGCCCGGCGCCTGCCCAGAGACGCTTCACGAGCGCCGTCCGGACGGCCTTGAGACCGGAAGAGGGGTGCTGTTGGCGCCGCTAGGGGGACGCCGCACGGCGGAGGGGAGCAGGGCAACTGCGCGCTGCAGGCTCCTCCCAGAGCTGCGGGCGTCGGCACTGCTGGCCATGCCGCGTCACCTGCTGCACGGAGAGGAAACACGACATAGGTCTTACTGCACAAAAGCGGCGACCCGTAAGTGGACTAGAAGAGCATCTCGCTCAAGACTTTAGGTATAGGGAGGAAGCACGCATCTGGAAGCGAAGCAGTCGATGGCATGTGCGCAGAATCTTTCATAAAGGCGCGATTCTCAATCAAGTTTTCTTTCCTTAAAGAACCTGCCTTACGGACAACCTCAAGATTCATTGTGTCAATGGTAATTTTTAGAATTCGCATATTCCACGAGGTGTTTACGGGTGCACAGAACTCCAGAACCTTTGTA
The DNA here is from genome assembly GCF_055824585.1 of Amblyomma mixtum. NCBI lineage: Eukaryota > Metazoa > Arthropoda > Arachnida > Ixodida > Ixodidae > Amblyomma > Amblyomma mixtum. Next base: position 129,886,079 of record NC_143012.1, read on the forward strand.
GCTTTTGGCCACCGCGAGAAAAGCGTTTTGTTCTCGCCTTGCTGCTGCAAAGCAACCCTGCGAATTTGGTTCATTTCTTAATTGAAGAGTTAACTGCGCGAAAGGGTTAGGCCACCAGGGAGACACATTCACGATAGTTAGGAGCGCGTTGGTGAATGTGTCCCCCTGGTGTCCTAAACCTTTCGAGAAGTTAACTCTTCAATTAAGAAATGAACCAAATAGCCCGACAAATCTTTTTGAAACCCTACGAGTCATTTGGCTGCTAGATTGCAATTTTCAGGTGCTCAGAGCAAAACTCCAGACTTTTCTCTCCGATTGCGCCTATGTCTCGCCTGCTGTGTCGATCAGCCCGGAAAATTTCTAATTCTGTCGACGCCCCCAGTAAAGTTAACGACGGTTGTTTGCCTTCTTTATTCGGAGGGGCACAGGCTTCTACAAACGTGGTTATTCGGCGGTGATGAATGAGGAGACGTTCGGTGATAGAGATGATGAAGAGGAGGAATTATATTTACAGAAATTTTTAAGGTTGAAAACGGCAAGTTACAGAGACAAAGAGGAAGAAGTGGGCTCGGGCAGGGCATGTACCGCTATGCACCCTGTGCCATTCTGTCAAAGGCTACAACAACAACAACACCCTGGCCAATCCCCCGCCGTGGGTACGTGCCCTTAAGCCTGAGGAGATCATAATCATCAGCAGCATGTATTGCGAAGGCAAGATAACCGCTGGTCCTTAAGGGTAACGGAGTGGATTCCAAGAGAAAGCAAACGTAGCAGGGGACGGCAGAAAGTGAGGTGAGCGGATGAGGTAAAGTTTGCTGGAATACGGTGGCCGCAACTGGCGAATGACGGAATTAATTGAAGAGACATGGCAGATGCCTTTGCCCTGCAGTGAACGTAGTCAGGCTCATGATGATGATGATGATGACTTAAAAGAGCTGATCTCACACAGTGTAACGCTCTTCTGGTGATAACGCCCTCTGTCGCGCGGAACGTAATGCTGATTTCTTGTTCATCATGACGCGTGTTAAAAATGCTGATATCGCGGCCTATATACGCGCCACTGCAGAGCGCTGCGCCGCTCTCTTCTGCCCGGCTGCCGAGATATAATAAAGGCATTCCTCGAACTATGTGCCAAGCACGAATCCTCTAGCTAGGCTAGAGAAGACTGAAGGATAATGCTTTTTCTTCTGTTTTTATAGGTTTTTCGCAAAGAAGTTAGGCCAGTTAGGTTCAGAGGCCCGCCCTAAGCTTCAATAACCAATAAAATTTGAATACAAGGTAGCCACAGCCCCTGAAGGTTAGGCAAAACCTCGAGCTCAGGGCTCGGCTGAAAAACACATAAAAACATTCTGAACACCCTCTCCCCGCGAGAGTCCTTGTCTTTGCCGCATGAAGCTCTTTTACCGCACCCGCGTGTCGCCGCCGCACCCGCGTGTCGCTTCTCGAAGATCGACAGAACAGCTCGGTCATTTGGAGTCAAAAATGGCTAACACCGCCATCGGCAGCCACATTGGCGGGCATTCCAGCGCCAGCCACCTGGCTAGAGCTTGCACTGGCACGGCCAGCGATAAGCAAGTCAGTCAGACAGATTCAGACAGGAACAGCTACGCACAGGTGACAGCCAAGAAGTCTAGAGGCGATACAGAGAGAAGGAGAACAAGCTACACCCAAAGAATGAGGCCACAGTCACTGATAAGAGGCAGCAAAGCCCGGAAGTTAGGAGGGAGGGGGATAGTACCCTAGTGCTTATCGCTGGGGACTCAAACGTGAGGAGCTGCAAAATAGCTACAATGGAGCGTGTAAAGAGTGATAGGCGGGTAGCAGTCGGGGTATTCCCAGGGAGGACAATGGACGAGGTACTGAGAGAAGCAAAAAGTGAACTTTCAAAGAATCTCGCGAGGCGTAACTTGGTAGCGGCGGGGCTAAATGATGTCCTGAATGGTGACGCCACACAAGTAGTGAAAGGATGAGCGGAGGGAGTTGACGGTGTAAGGGCGATAGCACAGCAAGCGCAGATCGTGGTGTGCACAGTGCCGGAGTTGCAAGGAAGGAATGAAGAGGTTGCTACATAACGAATGGTTATGTAGCAGTTCCGCTGGCGAGATGATGCGGCAAGAGAGGCCTCCTTGCGATGTGGCTTGATGACGCCAAAGCGAAAAGACACTGCGCGACCTGCAAAAGCAGCAGTAGCGGCTTAGGCATGCTGTTCACAGGTGAGGTGCTTGACCTCTCAATTGGCACGTGTCTCGTTGTTCCTTTAGTAGAGTAGATGCTCAAGACGTCACTCCTATTGGAAGGTGGTTTGCCAAAGGCTCTGTAGCAGTTCCGTCTGCGAGATGATGCGGCTACCGTGGCGTCTGGTCGATGTGGCGTGATCGACATTGAGGACAATCATTCCGTAAAAATTGTTGTTGGGCTAGTTGGTATCTCATGCTTCTAATTATACAGCACGAAAAATAACGGAGGACGACAGAGGAACACCACAAAGCGCTGACTACAACTAAGTTTATTGTCATGCGCTTTACCTACATGTACTAAGTTAAGCGTGCACGTGAAGCAAAAGGAAAACAACACTAACTGCCGCTATCTCCAGCAGCAGCAGCGACCCCTACTTGGCCCATACATGAGACCCTCAAATGAACCAACACAAAGGTAGTTTGATGAAGTGGAAGCCAAGTACAACAGACGAAGACCTTCTAAATCAACTTTAGCGATGCAATACTAAAAACAAGTTGTTGTTTTTTTCACTTAACAGCGATGATGGTGTACTGACGAAGCCTTCTCCTTTCTCCGCAGTAACTATCCATGTGCTATCCATGTTCGCTCCTGATGTCTGTAGCCGAGAACATGCTCAAAGAATGCGGTAACCCAGGCCCAAGCAGCGGTGGGGCTGACAGAGGTTGCAGCAAAAGTAACGGTGACGCCGTACATGCATACGCTTGCTTACAATCTAAACAAATAGCAAAGAGGGAAGGCATACAAGTTGCAATTTTCGCTCCGAACAAGCTGTCGAAGCTGCGCAGGAAGATGAATTCTGAAGTCACTGCAAATTATGATTGTTCTGTAAGGCACCAGCAACCATGTGTTGAGTGCGCGAAAAACGCCATGCACTCGATCCTTTTGCCGTGTGGCCGAACCTACATACGCCAAACGGCAATATCCTCAACGAAAGGCTAATAGAGCGCAATAACAACGTCATGGGGGCTTCTCGTCCCCTAGGTGTGCGCCGCCGTGATTGTAAGCAATGCAAGGAACATGGGCCCTGCTAGCAGGAACCTATATTCTTCATAGGTACGCTGACAGATGCGCCAGAGAGTTAGCTGAGGCCGCAGAGATTGCGAAGAAAGCACAAGACTGTGTCAGTACACCATCGTTGTTTTTAAGAGAAAAATAAGTTATTTTCTCAGAACTGTAACGCGAGAGTTGATTCAGAAGGTTTCATTTTGTAGTAGTGGGCTTCCGCATCACCAAACTATATTTGTAATTTTTTTCTCGGGTCTCATGTATGAGCCACGTGGGGGTCGCTGCTGCTCCCATAGATGGGGTCAATTTTTGCTTTTTCCTTTTGCTTCGGGTCCACGCAGAACTGTATATGTAGGCTCAGCGCATGACAATAAACTTTGTTGTAGTCAGCGCTTTGTGTAGTTCTTCTGTCGTCCTTGTCCTTCTTTCGCGCTGTGGGATTAGAATCCTTCCGAGCCGTTGCATCGGCCGTCAAGAGCAGGTAGAGTGCGCTGTGACCCTCTCGCAACATTCTTGCTTTGGCACGAGACGCTTACGCTGCTTGCACTGGCGTCGATATGATCTCGGCAGTTTCGTCCACATTTCCATCGGAATGTGAGCAGCGTTGAAGTTTCTCCAATGCCGAAGTTGCGGACAACTTCATTTTAATTGCACATCCGTGACTGAGCTTACCGTGGTTGCTATTGCGGTGCACACTGGCGGATGCGCGGCGATCATTGGTGTGCGGCAAACCTGCGCGCGGAGAGCGCGATCTAACTCAGCGCGCCCGCTTCCTTCCAGCGCAGCTTTCCCACAAAGTCCACTTCGTTGTGAACGTGAAAGTGCCCGCACTAGGCAAGCCGCCATGTCCGTCGGGCGGCGTCCGTTGACCCCGCACTGGCGTCTTGACGCGCGTCGCCTCTTCGATCGCCTCGCTGGCGGCGAGAGCCAGGGAGGGGCGCCGGCCGCGTCTCCTGGTCGGAAATACGGGAGGTATGCATTCCCCACGTTAATCACTGAGAGGTCTTCCGCTGGGTATTTTCGCCGAAGATACTTGAGGACACGCCGGCTGTTTCAGAACTGACAACTAATGTTTATAACCGAACAAAACTCAGCTTTTAGCGGGAAGTAGAAATTCGAGAGGTTCAAGTCCTAATAACGAGGGCAACTAAGTTTGGAAAAGATATTGAAAAACCACAACTTTCTGCAATCGCACAAACAACTTGTGGGAAGAAAACAGCTGCCGTCGCCTTCTTTCACAATCTTCTGAAACCATATAACAAGGAAGAATAAATCTGGCTTCTTGGATAGCTACATGGAGCCAGATGGTGGGAAGCAGGCCAAGTACATCCACCATTGAACTTGTTCCGTACACAAAAAGTCTTGGAGTTATATTTGACGCACACCTAACATGGAATAACCACGTCCAACTCATTTAAAAAACTTGCGAAAGGTGTTGGCATATTAACAAGAATACCCTTTTTCTTATCACGGGCCATTAAGGTGCTAATATATAATTCACTATTTTTATCGCATATTAACTATTGCCACCTGGTCTGGGGTACCACCAACGGAACTAACATTACTAAGCTGTTGATCACAAAATGAACAAGGGAGGGGAAAACCTCAGTTTGCTAGAGCCAACGTTTCGACAAGGGGACTTGTCTTCGTCTGTTATTATTACAAAAGAAAGCTGTCCGTGCAATTGCTGACGCACCGCGCCTCGCTCACACAGAACCACTTTTTAACAGACTTTCCATAGCCACCATGAATTCCATATACAATGACTTACTCCTTGGGCGATTTATAGGAAGCAAAAAACAGGGTAACAATTTATTTCAAGAGCTATCTAACCTCACAAGAAATACTAACGTTTACGATACACCGCATAACGAAACATGGTACATTCCAAAAACACGAACTAACTACGGAACCCAGGCACTAAGTTACAGACTACCACCATTAATCAACTCACTCGGCAATATTACATGATCATTTGTGTCCAGCGATAAATGTCTGTGTTGTAAACTTTTTCATACTGTTTGATTTCGACTGTGATAATTTGTGATAGTTTTGTATTTTCCAAATTCTATTTTGCATTTTTGATTGCTACTTCATATTGCTATGTTGAATTGTATAGTAAACTATTAATAAGCATTATTATTGTAACATATCTTAATCACTTGTATTCCAAATTGACTTTCTTAATAACCCTCATTGCTACTTCATACTCCTATGTCGAATTGAATACTAAACTATGTTTTTAAAGGTAATCTTTGTACCATTTCCTAATCGTTGCTGTTGTCAAATTGTGTTTGTTACCAGAATTCATAACATATGTAGCCTTTATAAATAGGGAACATGGGCCTGCCGCGCTTTTTCCGGCTTTTTGCCCATGTTCCCGGCATTGTGTACACATGATGTCAAATAAATCTGTCTGTCCGTCTGTCTGTCTGTCTGCCTGTGTCTGTCTGTCTGTGTCTGTCTGTCTGTACAGCTATTGTCACTGACTCCCCCCTCCCACTTAGAATTAAGTGCAACCGTGCAGCGCCTGGAATGTTTACATTCAAAACTAACGACAACGAAGAACTCCAGGCACCACCACCTTATTTCGTTCGAGAAGAGGTGCCACAAGCCGGCTGTTGGCATTACTAGAGGTATTCACACACGCCTGGAGGAAGACTAGCCCTATTGATCCATTCGACACTCACGTGACTGGCGCACTGCTGTCAGTACTGCTCAAAAAAATTGGAGGCTTGTCAAGGTTAAGCCCAGTGGATGCGAAGCATGTTAAGCAGCTGCCTCAGTGTGGATGGGGCTAAGTAACAGAGACGTGGTTTTAGGTTAATCGTCGTACTTTATTCTTTGCAGCCCGACAAACACACTCTTATGGTCCGTAAATGCATGACTCTTGGTTTGCACGTCACTTATTCTTCGCGTTCTTCATCGGTTTCCGTAGCACGCTGCAGCCTTCGTTTTGCCTTCCTATTATTAATGTCCTCAGCGTTTGGAGGCATCTTGACCGCATACACGCCCGGCGCAAAGACGCTGGCGCGGTTGCGGGCACTGAGACCGACGCGACGGCGGGCGCGCGCCGCTTCATCTCTGGCGTGACGTCACATATCACGTGATGCAGCGATGGTGGCGCCGCCGCCGCGTCGCGCGCGACGGCGCGAACCGAAGCGTGGAGGCCTCCGCCGGGCGACGTCCGACGGCGCGATATGAGGCCCCATCTGCAGCCGGTGTGACGTCATCACGTGACGTCGCATCATGTGATTTCACTTCAAGGTCAATGGTGGCCACCGGCGGGAGGCGACCGACGGCGCGATATGAGGCCCCATCTGCAGCCGGTGTGACGTCATCACGTGACGTCATGTCACGTGACCCCACTTCAGGGTCAATGGTGGCCACCGCCGGGCGTCGCGCGAAGGCCCGAAACCTACGTTAATATGCTTCGCATAAAAAGCTCTTATTACACCCATGGCCGACGTATGCGCTACAAAAACTAGCAACCATGGCGCAGAACTCCTTCCTTGAATGCGGGACATCTTTTGTTTTCATTTTTGTTCGATTTATTTGCTTTAAAGGGCCTTTCGGAGTATTACATAACGGGGTTGGGTAATCAAAAGTTTGTTTTTCCATATTTTTTACACCATAATATATGAATTTCAGTGCGCACTTTGAAGGATGATGGGCAGATAATAGCAGCGCGCAGTGAGAAAGGCCGTTCTGGTCGCGCACGGCTCGTGGAAAGAAGCAGGTGGGAATGGTTACGGGTAACTTGAAGGAAGTGACCAGTGCGATGGGACATGCGCGGCGCGGCTGTGCACATCTGTGGTTCAGAACCGAGTGAGCTTTACGAAAAAGAGAGGGAAGACCTCCAAAGTTGGACGGTAATTTCAAGGATGACACAATCACTTTGGGAGTCAATGAAATGGGTGGCACGATTTTGGACTGGTTCAAGTGCATCGATTAGATATGCTTGGTGAAGCCTCCAAATGGGCGATGCATATTGTAGTTTTGGCCTTACCAATGATGTATAAGCGAGTAATTTTGCCTGTTTTGTTGCGTGACGTAAATGGCGCTTGAGAAATGCCAGAGTCTTGTTTGCGGACGAAATAGAGTTAGTAACATGTTCACGCCAAGTTCAGTCATGACTTACAATGATGCATAAATATTTATGTAAATTTATGTGCTCTATTGAATTGTTAATAATTCTGTAGAGAACCAAAACTGGTTATATCTGCGGAGAAACAAAATGAGATTGCATTTGTTGGGCTTAAGTGTCATTAGCCATTCATCGCATCATTTTCTAACCCGGTTAAGATCATCCTAAAGGGTTTTTTGGTCAGAAATATTAGTTATTGAGCGGTAGAGAACGCAGAAACGAATATTGCATAAATGATGTTCTGGCAAGTCACGTTAGTATTTTAGGAAAAGTAAAGGACATAGGACCCAGCTCTGAGGTACACCAAAGATTACAGGGGCATGATGAGATGACCGCCTGTTATAATAGCAGCTGACTGAATGCGACACGTTAGAAATTCCTCAATCCATTTTAAGATGTTAGGGTGCAAATTCAGCTGGGAAAGCTTAAAAAACACACATCGATGCGATACGTTCCAAATACTTTTCCGAAGTCTAAAAAATGTCGTTAGTCTGGATGCCCAAATCGAGGTTGTACTTTCAGCAGGGTTAAATGTTGGGCTAGTAGGTGTTCAGACTTCACAGGAATATTTTAGCGCAAAAGACGTTCGTGTTCGTCCTGTCTTTCTGTCGTCCCGTCTTTTGCGCTAAAATATGCCTGTGAAATAGAGGTTCGCGTGCAGATCGCGAAGAAAGACGGGTAATTGTGTGTTACAGGAATAGTTCTAATAAGGGTGTAATTACTCTTTCACATCCACCTGAGCGCAGCCATACGGCTACAAAGCAAAGCTACACAGCTTTCTCAGAAACTTCGTAGTTGTAGAAAAATTCGTCCTTGTCCGGTGTTCGAACCCGGGACCACCGCTTCATCGGAGCAGTCGCTCTACCAATTGAGCTAACCGGGTCGGCAAGCACATGCTGGGCGAGAGTTCATCAATCAATAACTCGAAGTGGAAGCTGTGTTGGTCAAATTTTAGGGGAATCCACGATCTGATCTTCATAGCTAGACGTAGGCGCAGGTGTCTGTACCACCTTCCGTTAGTGCCGCTTATTAAGCCTAATCACAATAGCTGCCAGCTTCTCGTTGATACTACAGAACTCCTCTCTTCATGATGGATACTGAAGCGCAAAAACGAGCACACGCAACAAAGGCCACACGCGATAAGCTCGCCTCGTCTTTTCGCAATTTAGTATTCATTATGAATCTAAACCAACATGCCCAAACTTTTGCCCTCCTTCAGGACTCCGCTATGTCGCCAGCTATATCCCGATTAATCAAAATATCGACACCTTGTTCTCGTCTGACTGTTAATCCGCGATAGCACAGTACGTGCCCGCCCTTTAACACTGTATGCACTTCAAATGCCCTCCTCACCTCACTAAGCCTTATGACATACCATTTAACACGCTCTGGTTCCTGTCGCAGCACTGCTAGACCAGCCTGACTGGATAAGGTTCTGGCGTTAAACTTTGCCAGGTTCAGTTTCCAATGGCGGCCTGTCCGGAGCCAGAGATTCGTAGCACCCTCCTCTGCGCCACAGGTATAACCAGCGCCTTCGTCAGCTGCTGCGGAGCCGCTGGGGACGGAGGGCAAATGGTTAATTGGTTTGTTTATATAGGAGGTTATGACAAGTACTAAACCAGGGTGGTCAAATACTGTTCTTTGTTGGTTCTGGTCTGTATTAGAACCGCAAGTTGGGTTGGTTGGCACTGGCTCATGACTGAATAAATAGTTACTGCGCACAACAAAGACACGGAGTAAACACGCAAGGAACAGGACAAGGTTACCGACGTCAGTCCGTACCCAGACAAGGTTATAGAATTCCATCGAAAGGCGGAATTTTTTTTCTCTTTACGCGGTGAAGAATTACACGTCAGCGGGATTCGAACCCCGGTCCTCTTGCACGCGAGGCCCATGGCCAAACTCTAGGCCATCGCAGTTATACATCAGCAATTAAGCGCTGACAATTTATGCAAGCTTAGCCCGCCTGATCTCGGCATTCAGTTTATTCTGTGTCTTTATCAGTTCCTGAAAGGCCTCGGCCTACGCGTGCGCAGACACGAATGGTACAGGCAGTTATCACTCTGTGGTGACGTCGCGTGACTCTAGTTCAATTTCTTCGAAAAGGAAAAGGAAATTGCGCTCGCCCAAACTTGCGCATGCTTCGACAAGGGCAGAATAAGCGTCATCTGCGCTTGTCTTTTCAATCACAAGAGCGTAGCCACACGCGCTTATTTTCCGAAGGCAAGAGTATGACACAATCCCGTCGGGCCGAGGGAATACATTTCAAAAAAAAAAAAAAGTGACGCCGACGGGAAAATAAAATTTGATGTTGACGTTTCAGTGCGAAGAACGGGGGCATTGTTCCCAATGGTATCACACCAGTAAGATTCGTCGTTTTTAAAAGCTAGAGCAATCGCCGCAAGGTTCGCGCGTATGTCGAGTTAAGATTATGCTTGTTGAGATTAGGCGTGTGTGACGTTGTCAGCATCCCCAGAGATGCGAGATGAAGCCGTGATGGTTTGGTTTATGGGGTTTAACGTCCCAAAGCGACTCAGGCTATGAGAGACGCCGTAGTGAAGGGCTCTGGAAATTTCGACCACCTGAGGTTCTTTAACGTGCACTGACATCGCGCAGTACACGGGCCTCTAGAATTTCTCCTCCAAAGAAATTCAACCGCCGCGGCCGGGATCGAACCCGCGTCTTTCGGGTCAGCAGCCGAGCACCATAGCCACTGAGCCACCGCGGCGGCTTGAAGCCGTGATGGTGTCAGTTTTTCTTTTTCGATGAGTCTTGCCTCTTCCCAACGGATTTTGTGATTTTGCGTGACTACATGTTCTGCTCGTGATGTGCAGAATAAAAACGCTCGCAATAAAGACTTGGATAATCAATATCATTTTCCTATGTCTTGTGAAATATCGCTACATCCCCAAGCTATGGAAGAGCACATTTTTTCCGTCCATGTAGAACGTGCTACATTATTGACAACATATAAACGGCGGTGACCAAACAAATGATGAAATCACGTTCAATTAGTCCCTCATTCTGATAGAACGAAATTGTTTCTCTTGGTTCGCCCTTCAAATATTTTTCCACCAAAGTGTTCATTAATACTTGGCCTCTCTTCATGTGTCGCGTTATCTAGTTCAGCGAGTTGCTTCCAGCTATCTCGGATGCAATTGTTAACACTAAGTATGAACTTTCGCAGGATAGTCGCGGGCATGCCTTTTTTCTTTCCGTTCCTTCTGCCTCGCTATAAACCTCTGGGACGCCTAGGTGAAGAGCGTTGGCATCTGCTGGTGATCCCCGTACTGGTTCGGATGTGTTCGAAAAGAGTTAAGAGGACTGCTGCCTCTGTGCACAATTTGCCGAAAGGCAGTTCCATGATTACCTTGGCAAGTGTCAGGCAGAGAAGTGCAGTGCATAGCAGAAACTGAACGCGGATGATCTATATTCATGGGGGCTGTGGAATACATAAGAACTGCATTTGTTGCCATCTACTAAGTGCTGCTGATTTGGACGACTACACCTGCGGGGATGACGTTTCCAAGTTTTTACGAAGAGGAAACGTTCCTTCGACCTTGCAAAATTCATTCAATTCGTTCAAAAGCAAAATTCGTTCTGTCGCTTTTTTTTGTTTGTTTTGCGGATCTCTACCGCAAATTCAAGTGAGTGTAGTAATCTTCAGCCAGTTCGGCTACTTTCCTTTGCCCAAATTTAGCTCGTTTCTTCTGTACGGCACCCACAGTCTACACTGCCCAGGGCAATGGACTGGGCCACCTACGCTCTTCAGCTATTATTTTGAGTTAGATTTGATATGATAACCAAATTCAAGTTGCAGTCCGTTGGATGTCTAAACCGCTGGCGAAGCGCCTCAGTCGACAGACAGCATTTACGCCACAGTGCCGCTTCTGGCTTGTCATAGTCCTGTGCATTGTCGCTGCTAACGCGCGCGACTAGCTCCGCAGCCTAGCATGAAGCAAATGCAGATATCTGTTGCTGAATGTTTGCTTAGGAAGGAAGAGAAAAGCAAAAATTGCCGGCATACAGATGACTCAGAAAAACACCAAAAGAGTAGTCATTCCCTACATACATGCCTTGTTTCAGAACCTAAAAAAATATATAGCGCAGCGTTCTCAGGTGCGAGTAGCCTTTTCCGCTCCATGCAAGGTGTCAGTGCTTAGCAGTGTTAGTAGTCCGGTTACGGAGCAAAGTCTTGGATGTAGTACGGCAAAGGAAAAAAGCGATCTGCTGATTGCGCTGAGGGAGTGCTGTACGAGCTTCCAATGTTGTGCGGGAACACGTACGCGGGATAAACAGAGTGGTGCCTGAATGAAAGAGAACACATAAAAGATGCAGCTAATTCTAAGGACCGCAACCTGCCACTTTACGGCCTACAGTGCGCAAAGAAACACGAGAGATGCAAACCTACCTTCGATACGTGCAGAACGCTGAGAAAAGGCAAAGACCGTATCAAGAGAGAGATAATTGAAGCTCACAGAATCTTACATCCTGGAGACCGCAGCGTTCGCACCCCTTCCGTGGCGCAATCGGACAAAGAGTCGGCGTACTTGGCAAGACCTAAAAAAGACAAGTAGCTTCGGTTTTCAGCTTGCGCATCGCACCTTTCTCTATCTGTCGACAATCAAGCCATTTATATATTCATGCGAATTTCTGTAAATGAACCAGTTTTAAGTGAGCGCTGTCACCGCCATCTTATGTTTACGTCCCTTGCGTTGTTTCCACAAACACAATCAACGAACGAGCCCGCACCTGGCAGCACTGAAGTTAGGTCAACAACATTTGTGGCCATCCGTCGTCCTTTTCCCATCCTGGCGAAAAAAAGGGGTTTTGTTCTCGCCCTCTCTAAACGTCTGCAGGAGATCCTTCATTTTCTACTGTCTACCTGAAGAAACAAAGCGTCTCGTGGCTAAGCTCTGTTTCTATGGGTAACGGTTTTTGTACAAAGCGCCTACTCTGTACGCCCTAAATTAATGTGGGATATATCGGACCTCTGAGTGACCAAAGAAAATAAGAAAAGTAATAACCTCCAAACAGTTACAACAAGGAAACAAAGTAAACGACAGCGAAAAGGAGGAACCAGATGGGGTTGTGACCGCGCGCGGCTCCTTGTTTCCCGACGGCCAAAAGGAAGAGAAACTTCCCGACGGCAAATGATATCGCGTCACGCACGCCACGGTCACTCGGAAACGTCGCTCTTTCCCCCAGGGGCCCAAGGAGAGCATACTCCTCCTGTAGAACACGTGCACCTCTCCTCACAGGAAGGCTATAGAGAAAAACTGGGCGATACGCCATTACCCTGCTAGGACATGATACTCAATGAACTGATGCAAATGTCCTCAGCAAAACTTAGGGATTCGAGATGTAACTACTCGTTTCCGAATTCGTAAAAAGAGACGCAAGAAAATTCTGGCGCCACCTCGATGGTAGCAAAAAGGAGATGAAAAAATTCCAGACCAGAGATAAACAATAGTCGACCACCGGCGAATCCCGGGACATTTCCACGACAACCTATAGAGCAAGGTGCGTTGCTGGGCGAGTTGGTTGAAGTACATGCTGTGAAAAACAGCGCTTGCAGACAAAGGACCAGAACGATAAGGACACTTAGTAGAACGTTAAGTTGGGCGAGTTGGTATAGGTTCATGGTTGAAAAACAGCGCACGAAAGACTAGACACAAGAGTAATGGCGACGAGGACAAGCGCTGAACTCACAACTAAGGCTTTATTGCGAACACCTGGGTATATAAGGAAGGCTTAATACATGAAAACAAAATTGAACAAACAAAACTATGACAATGATAAAACTAGCGTGTGCCCGAAGCCCAACATCTGCCAAGAAACGTGATCTCGTTATCACTTAAAGCAACCGAAGGTTTGCTAACGCAGCCCCGTTGCTCCGTTGCGATGAAGTATGCTTCTGCTACTTCCCGCGTGGTTTGATCTCTGTGAGAATACAACACCTTTGCTTGACTTAAAAAAGCAGTGCACTTTTTCTTCTTGTTTTCCATCACTGCACACCCCTTACAATGAGTAACAAGATAAGATTAGTCATTGCCTTTATCTAAATTGTTGTTGTGTTCTTCCAAACGCTTGTTCAAGCAGCGGCCGGTCTGTCCGATGTAGCGGGCTCCGCAGGAAAGGAAAAAGCTGTAGACGACACACGTGCGGCAGTTGACGAACGGATCCGTGTGCGCGACACCGCAACCTTTTTTTTCTTTTTCGATAATTTCTTCCTTTCTATCGCAGCACACACTTGTTTAAGCTTGACAGGAGCAGACAGCAATACATCGACGTTGAACCTTTTTCCCACATATTTCAGTAGGTGGGAGACCTGGTGCAAATATGGCACAACTGAGGTGCTTTTCTTTTTCCGGACTGTTGAGTGGTGCATTCAGGGCCATCTGTCGCTTGAAGCACTTAAGTAATCTTGAGCAAGCCTCGTTCACCATTGCATCTTGGTAGCCGGCATTCTTTATCCTCATGAGTTGTGATCGGAAACTGTCAGCAACACCATGATGGCAGGATTTTATGAATGCAGCAACGGCTTTACAGACCTTGGGTTGTATTTCCAGCAGACATGCTCACGGGCGAACCGCAGATGCAAATCTAAATACTGTAGTTCATCGCTTACGGGCAACTGGAAAGTGAACAGGAATCCAGACCCGCACTCTTTAAACACTTTGACGATGTCAACAACACTCGCATCGAACCGATCGCGTTCAGTGAAAACCAGATAATCGTCCACATACCTAACGGTGGTGTGATGCAGTCCTGTCAAGTTCTTTTCAAGGTCCCTGTCCACATACATCAGGAAAATTTCACTCAACACGGGAGCAACGCTGGACCCAATGCATACTCCAGCTTTCTGCGAGTAGAGCTTGCCCTCCCAGCCTACGAAGGTGGAACGTAGGTAAAACCGCAAAAGCTCAAGGAAACTTTCAACGCTCAGTCCTGTGTTGTTGCAGAAAACCATTTCGTCATTCTCTTCTGTGATGAACATCTTCACCCGCTTAAGCAGGGTGTCGTGCGGAAGGCTGTAGTAAAGGTCGGTGACGTCAATGGTGAAGGCAACACAGTTGCGGGGGTTGTGGTCTTTTAGGAAGGTTACTAAAGCATCTGAGTTGGCGATCTTTAAAGGGTCACAAAGGTGCAGAGAGAAAAGGTGCCTTGCAGGAAAACTGACACCTGGCACACAACTGACACACAACTGAAACTGACACACAACTGCACTGACTAACAACTTTACTTCGGAAGGCAGCCGATCTGCACCTTTCGTACAGAACCGGAGGGAATGATGCGCACGCGCAAAGATCAGCAAAGTGGTAGCATGGAAAGAGCCAACAGTTTTAACGCTTTTAATTACGTCATCTTTTAGCCGTGCCGATTTTTTACATCTTCCGCAGGCTTTTCCTGCACCTTTCATGCCTCAGTCTGTTCAGCTTTTAGCGCCTTTGTCTTTGTCACCTTTCATCGTCATTCCTTTAGCCGTGTTCGTTGTTGGCTTCTACGGGATCTTTTTATAATTTTTTGTTTACGCTCTCTGCCTTTGTTCCCAGCCCCGCCCCCCCTTTTTTTCATTCCACCCTCCTCCCCTTTCTTTTTTTCTCTCGCTTCTTTGGGCTGCGTTATTGGTTATCAGTGACCATAAGAATAGTTGGCCTATCTGTTGGCTCTTTCCGTGCTTCCACTTTTCTGATCTTTGCGCGTGCGCATCACTCCCCCCGGTTCTGTATTTCATTTCATTTCATTTATTGAACCCTCAAGGCCAAAGGCGTTAAAGAGGGGAGTGGTTACAAAACATGAAGATACATAAACAGATGCAATGCATGATACAAAACAAAGTATGACATTGTGAACGTGGATACGCAGACTAAGTTCGTCATCTATGCCGATGACACTAGCATTTTTTGTGCTTCCGATAAATGTACAGAATTGTTTAGCACTGCAAATTCCGTGTTAGCTAAAGTAAGTGATTGGGCAAAACACAATGGACTAATAATTAATAGCTCGAAATCAAAAGCGATCGTTTTCCGCGCGAAATCAAGACTAGTTCCGTCTGAGTTAAGACTTAAGTTAAATGGTTCGGAGATAGATGTTGTCGACGAATTTAAAACACTAGGGGTTATTTTTACAGAAACGATGTCCTGGAACAGGCACACAGAATATATAGCCTCAAAAATCGCGAGTGTAGTTGGGATTCTCCACAGAAACAAATATTTTCTACCGAAAAATGTCATGATGCTTCTATACAACTCTCTTTTTCTGTCTTACTTAAATTACTGCATACTCGTGTGGGGAACGACCACAATGACCGGTATCCAGAAACTTAGCAGACTACAGAGTAAGGCAGTTAGAATCATTACACACTCTGCACATGATTCTAATGTACAGCCATTATTCCACAAGCTGGGCATATTACACATTAAAGAGATGTACAAGTACAACCTATGTCTCGCATTAATTCGAGAAAGGAGGCAAAATAGAAAAATCCTAACAAAATTAGCACAACTAGCCGTTAAAAGTTCGTCAGGTCACTTCACAAGAAAACCAGAATACTGGAAAGTTGGCTCCTGCAGAACAAATTACGCTGCACAAACCCTATAACACCGCATTCCTTCGGTCTTAAACTCCTATTTGTCTGAAGATGTAGACATTTTAGCGCTGAATTCTACGCAGCTTAAGAATATTTTTCTTCAATAAAACGCAAACTGTATGTAACCGCTATTAATATTGTATAATTCATAGAGATGTTCTGTTGTTAGTCCTGAAATCTGATGTATCACTTTTTCGGTAACCATGTTCAAATTCCATGTTCAATTAACCATGTTCAATGTACCTTCCTGAGATTTTTTTTTTCAGTATCATGTTTTGTTGCCATGTATTGTTACAATAGGCATTTCTTCATTTAGTCGTGTCAAAACGACTGTTCTTCTGACATGCTTTTTGTTGTTAAATGTTTGTCAAGTGCCACCTGTCGTTTCCATATAGGGGGGCGGGGACCAGTCAAGCTGCGGTTGCAGCTTTTAGCCCCGTCTCCCTCCATCTTTTTTTGATGGAAAATAAAGTTTATCTTATCTTATCTTATCTTTGGCTACAAAGAGCTCAAGGTTATTGGCCATGTTGTGAGCGCCGACGGTTTAAGACCCGACCCCGAGAAAACTGCCGCCGTAGCCGAGTTTCCCCGTCCTACTACAAAGAAAGCGCTCAAGCGCTTCTTGGGTTTGTGCGCCTACTACCGCTGTTTCGTCGCAGACTTCTCCAAGATCGCTGGACCCTTGACCCGCTTAACGCGTGAAGATACGCCGTTCGTCTGGACTTCCGCGCAACAAGCTGCTTTCACAGAGCTGCGACGAAGGCTGCACACTACCCCTGTGCTTGCTCACTTTGATGAGGAGGCTGCTACCGAGATACACACCGACGCTAGCAATATTGGGCTTGGTGCCGTCCTAGTTCAGCATCAAGAAGGCGTGGAACGTGTGATCGCGTATGCGAGTCGCACACTCTCGCGCACCGAAATCAACTATTCCACCTCAGAAAAGGAGTGCCTCGCCGTCATCTGGGCCACGATGAAATTTCGGCCTTATATCTACGGTCGCCATTTCAAAGTCGTCACAGACCACCATTCCTTGTGCTGGCTGACCAATCTCCGGGACCCATCAGGCCGCCTAGCACGCTGGAGCCTTCGCCTTCAGGAATTTGATTATACAATTGTCTATAAGTCCGGACGCAAACACGAAGATGCCGACACGCTCTCGCACGCACCCGTCGAGCAAGCTGATGACAGCACAGAGGACGACAATTGTTTCCTAGGCGTGATCATCAGTTCGGACTTGGTGGCAAGGCAGCGTGCTGACGCTGACCTGCGGTCTGTCATGGATCACCTAGAGGGCCTTGCTTCCAACGTACTACGACCCTTTGCCCGCCACCTGTCCTCTTTTTGCATTCGCAATGGCGTACTCTACAAGAAAACTCACGTAACGGTGACCGGACCTACCTCCTAGTCGTGCCATCAGACCTGCGCGACGACATCCTTTCCGCGTGTCATGATGAGCCCATCTCTGGCCACTTGGGATTTGCACGCACGCTCGCTCGAGTGCGTCAGGCCTATTATTGGCCTAAACTTGCAGCGACCATCTACCGCTACGTCAGAGGTTGCCGTGAGCGCCAGCGTCGTAAGTCGCCACCGCTAAAGCCTGCAGGTTTGCTCCATCCAATTGAACCACCTCGCACACCTTTTGACCAAGTCGGCATTGATCTTCTGGGCCCATTCCTTGTATCAGCATCTGGCAATTAGTGGATTACAGTTGCGACTGATTATTTGACGCGCTATGCGGAAACCAAGGCGGTGCCGCGCAGTACATCCTCGGAAATCGCGCATTTCTTCATACACCACATCGTTTTACGCCACGGCGCCCCGTCTTCCGTAATCACCGACAGAGGCACTGCGTTTACAGCACAGCTCATGCCCGAAGTGTTCCAGCTGAGTCACACGACCCACCGCAAGACTGCTGCATACCACCCGCAGTGAAACGGGCTCACGGAGCGCCTCAACAAAACCTTAGCGGACATGCTCGCAATGTACGTCGACGTACAGCACAAGACCTGGGACGAGATCCTCCCATACGTGACGTTTGCCTATAACACGGCGCTTCAGGAAATGACTCGCTTTACACCGTCTCGCCTCGTCTACGGGCGTGACGGACAAACAATGCTCGACGCCATTCTTCCGTGCGCCCCTGACGACCAGGAGCTCACGTCAGACGCCGAGGAGTTTACCCGGGGCACGCAGAGGAAGCCCGGCAACTGGCCCGTATGCACATCCGACGGCAGCAGGCCACGGATGCACAACGCTACAACCAACGACATCGACACGTAGAGTACCACCCCGACGACAAAGTGTGGGTATGAACCCCAGTACGTCGCCCAGGCCTGTCGGAGAAGCTCCTGAGCCGCTACTTTGGACCGTACACAGTGCTGCGCCGTATCACGGATGTGACGCATGAAGTCCTCCCCGATGGCACTCTACCGAGTTCGCGCCGGCGACCTCAGCCTGAGGTCGTGCACGTACTGCGCATGAAGCCTTACTTTACGCAGTAACAGGCGTCGCCTCTTCCGCGTTTTCTTTTTATTTGTACCTGAAGCCGTTGAGAGGCATGTGACCGTTTGTTCGCTTGCTTATTTCCTCCCGTTCACTCAATGTGCGCCCACGTTTTCGCTTTCTTTTTTGGGGAGAGGGGGAATAATGGTTTGGTTTATGGAGTTTAACGTCCCAAAGCGACTCAGGCTATGAGGGGTGCCGTAGTGAAGGGCTCCGGAAATTTCGACCACCTGGGGTTCTTTAACGTGCACTGACATCGCACAGTACACGGGCCTCTAGAATTTCTCCTCCAAAGAAATTCCAGCTGCCGCGGCCGGGATCGAACCCGCGTATTTCGGGTCAGCAGCCGAACACCATAACCATTGAGCCACCGCGGTGGCCGGAGGGGGAATAATGCCACCAGGTGTTCCCGGGCAGCACCGAGAGGGCGAAGAAGTGAGGGACGCGCGTGCTCTCGGAGCTGGGACTCTGCTTCTCTGCTTGCGGCCTGTGTCTAGCCCTTCTGTTTCCTGTTCTATTTGTGACAATACTATGCGCATTGTATTGGCCACCAAATTCTGACGCTAATTACCTGGGCAGGCTGCAGGATCACCTTTCGTTATTTGGCAAACAGAACATAATTCTTGCTGGTGACTTCAATGTTACAAGCATCGACTGGTGCACTGAAATTTTCGAATTAATGCACGACTCAGGCCTTCTTTGCGATATTATGTTTGCTCATAATCTAAAACAAGTCGTCTTGGAACCAACTAGGGTTAGCGGATCTGCCAGCTCTATTCTCGACCTAGTGTTTTTAAACCGTTCGATTTCTGATTCTTCAACCGTAGTATACGATGGCATATCTGACCATAAGATAGTAGTTGTATCTTTCGCTCTATCGAAAGGCCATCAAACAAAAACAATCAAACACAAAATCATTAAAGATTATTCAAAAGCAAGAAACGAGTCGATACTGGATCACTTAGAACTAGCATTTGAAACGTTCTCAGCCAAGAACGTGCCAGAATTATGGGCAAAACTGAAAGGGCTTTGTCAGTATTGCATTAATCACTTTATTTCAGATAAAATGATACACTTGAAGGAAACGAATCCATGGATTAGTCGGCACATTATCCATTCGAAGAGGAGGATTAAACGCCTAAAAAGAACTAAGTCCCCCAAATCGAGTTCCTTGAACGCGTTGATGGTGGATCTGTCCGCTAGCATCCAGTCGGCCAGACAACGGCGTAACTTATCATTAGCTCCCCGTTCCATAAAACGTCTTGCTTACTTAACTTTTATACGTCCTAAACTTGAGTTTGCATGTGCAGTATATGATCCTTTCAGTGCTAACCTTATCACTATGCTCGAATCTGTCCAGAACCATGCTCTCAGATTTATCTGTTCTGACTACTCTTATCATACTAGCGTTTCTCCATTAAAATCCCAGCTCAGTCTTCCCACACTGGCCTGCCGTCGCAAAATCGCCCGTCTTTCCTTGTATCACAGATATTTTCACACCTCTAACCACGATGCCCCCCGTATCGGACGCGCTCATCGGATATCCCGTAACTCCCACCTCAACGCTGTCTACACCGAGAAATCTCGTACTGTAACATATCAGCAGTCTTTCTTCCTTAGAACAGCCAACGACTGGAATGGCCTTCCATCCGAGGTGCCGACCATCATCAATCCAGTCCATTTCAAATCCGCCATCGAAGATAATCTGTGTCCAAAATAATAGAATTTTGTCAGCCACCACTCATCCTCAGTAATGTCCTTGTGGACCTTTGAGGAATAATAAATAAATTAATAAATTTCACTGAAACCCTTCCGCACTTTATGCACAAAAATCCTAGCAAATTTTGGAACCACCTCCGGGATTCCAGTCAGCCTGTTTAGCAGATAATTGTGAATGATGAGGTCATAACATGTCCAGAACAAATGGCAGTAAGCTTTAATTTGTATTTAAATTATGTGTTTTCCATTAACAATGATGACGATGATATTAATAATCTGAACATTGTTCATAACTCCTCATTCGAGCCTGTTATCTTGGTATCTTATGAGGGCATCGTGGAGATGCTTCTCAGACTTGATCCAAAGTGTTCTACTGGTCCTGATGGTATTCCAAATGCATTCTTAAGACGTTATGCGAAATCCCTAGCCAATTTCTTATGCAAAATCTTCCGTGGATCACTGATGTTAGCTTCATTACCTCCTGATTCGCTTACAGCCAGAATTGTGCCTATTCACAAGAACGGGGACCGTGTTTTGGTGGGGAACCACCGTCCTACCTCCTCAACTTGTTCTTCATGTAAGCTCATTGAACACATGGTTGCAAATCATATAACGCAGATACTAAATACAAATTCAGCGCTTAGTTTATGTCAGCATGGTTTTAGAAAGGGATTTTCAACTGTTACGCAATTAGTCACAGCTATTCATACCTTTAGTGCCGTATTAGATAAGTCCAGACAAGTAGACGTCATTTACCTCGATTTCAGTAAAGCGTTTCATAAGGTTCCGCACAATGAACTACTACTCAAACTGAAAATAATAGGAGTTCCTGCAGCACTCCTAAAATGGATTGCTGCTTACTTACGACATAGAAAAGAGTATGTGGAGATTGACGGTTTTAGTTCCCCTCCTCTCGAGGTCCCCTGAGGTGTTCCGCAAGGGAGTGTGTTGGGTCCCCTACTGTTTTTGGTTTATATAAATGATTTAGTTTCTGCCATTGATGGAAATGTAAAGGTCCATCTATTTGCTGATGAATGTATGCTATTTAAAGAAATACGTTCTGTTTGAGACCATGCCCTGTTTAATACTGCTATAAATGATGTTTTATCCTGGTTTACAAAATCGGGAATGTCACTAAACTCTAAAAAAACTGCATTTGTGCGTATCACAAGGAAGAAGGTGCCTCAAATGTTTAACTACAGCCTCAATTCTACATCCGTAACCCAGGTTACCAAGTACAAGTACTTACATGGAGTGACCACATTTGTCATATAACTTCTTCTGCAATGAAAAAACTGGGATATTTAAGACATAAGTTAAGGGGAACACTAAGTAATGCGAAGAAATTAGCTTACGAATCCACTGTTAGGCCGAAACTCGAGTACGCTGTCGTGGTGTGGGACCCTCACACGGAAAAGGACATTGCACAGGTAGAAAAAGTTCAAAGGTGTGCTGTGCTCTTCATTTACAATAAATATAAAACCTACGAATCTCGATCTCTCCTTATGTAAACAAACCAGATAAAACCTCTCAGCATTTTAAGAAAGATAGCAAGAATAGAATTTTTGTACTGCTTAACTCAGTGAAAGTTTGGCATCTCGGCAACTACTTGTGTTACTCCATCATCAGCTCGAAAAACGCGACACACACACAACTACAGCTAGCTTAACTCCTCACTTCGCAAAAACAAATTCCCATAAGTTTTCATTTTTTTCTAAAACATTCAGTGAATGGAACTCACTACCTGAAGAAGTTTCTATGTGTGCTAACTTCAAAGAGGCCATTACCAATGTCTTTTAACCACTGAAAATGCCCTTCTGAAACTTGCATTTGTGACTTTTAGATCTGACGAAGTTGTACCTCGGAGTGCTTTTATATCTGCATGCATGAATTTTAAACATATTGTCACGTTGTAGTGACAGCAGTCCAGCGGTCCGGAAGACACCAACCAGTCTTGGAAACGAAGCTCTTTTTTTTTTTGCTGACTTTCGCCCACAAAAGAAGTGAATCACTCGGCGGCGGCGTAAGCAACAAACGTGCTCGTCGGTCGTCGAACTACGAATGCCCGCTGCTCGCGGCATCGTTCAATTTAAAGCCGGCAAGGAAACTTCGAGATAACAGGTCGAGATCATCTAGAGGAATCTGGAAACACGTACAGCTCGGCATGGCTGTGATCAATCTAGATTAGTCCGGTCGCTTCTCGCGTCACGAACAAAAATGATAACACCCCTTTGCTGCGGCCTTGCGCGAACGAACGGACACTACAATGATACGTGGCATTACCCCCCTCCCAAAGAAGCATCGTCTCGATGCTTTAAAATGAAAATAAACACGGAGAATTCAAACTTCGAGTCCTTCAGCGTTCATAATATGGCTTCAGGCGTACGACATGTACGACTTCCGGGCGTGTGCGGCGTCGCTGAGATGCTGTCGTGCCTTCGGGGATGACTTCATAGTCGAGGTCACCGATGCGACGAACCCTGTACGGGCCAAAGTAGCGTCGCAGCAACTTTTCACTCAATCCACGGCGGCGAACTGGCGTCCATATCCAAACACGATCACCTGGCTTGTAATGCGTGTCTCGTCGGCGCAGATTGTAGCGTCGGGCGTCGGTGTGCTGCTGGTCTTGAATGCGAAGCCGCGCAAGTCTTCAAGCTTCCTCGGCGCGATGAAGGTAGGCGGCGACTTCGAGGTTGTCTTCGTCAGAAACGTACGGGAGCAATTTGTCGAGAGTTGTCGTGGGCTTCCTGCCGTATACCAGTTGGAATGGGGTAAACCTGGTTGCTTCCTGGACGCCAGTAGTATAAGCGAAGATCACGTAGGGCAGAATGCAGTCCCACGTCTTGTGTTCGGCGTCGATGTACATGGAGAGCATGTCTGCGATGGTCTTGTTCAGACGCTCTGTGAGTCCGTTGGTTTGTGAATGATAGGCAGTTGTCCTCCGATGGCTTGTCTGACTGTAGTTGGGAATGGCTTGCGTCAGCTCCGCTGTAAACGCCATTCCTCTGTATGTGATGAGCACTTCGGGGGCGCAGTGTCGCAGAATTTGCTCGACAAAAAATTTTGCAACTTCTGTTGCGGTACCACTAGGCAACGCTTTTGCTTCGGCGTAGCGGGTCATGTAGCCGGTGGCCACAATGATCCACTTGTTACCTGATGATGAAGTCGGAAAGGGGCCGAGGAGGTCCATCCCCATTTGCTGAAAGGGCTTAGTTGGCGGTGGCATGGGGTTCAGGAGTCCGGCTCGTCTAGTCGGTGGCGTTTTGCGTCGCTGACACTCATGGCACGTTTTCACGTAATGGGAAACGTCGGTAGCTAGCCGCGGCCAATAGTACTCCTCCTGGATGCGGTGCAACGTGCGAGCAATCCCGAGATGCCCTGCAGTCGGCTCATCATGACATGCCTGCATAATTTCTCGCCTGAGATTTTTCGGCACGACAAGAAGATGCACTGTCTTGTTGAGCGCGAAGTTCTTCAGGAGGACATTATTGTGAAAGACGAAGGACGACAGTTGCCGCTTGAACCCTCGGGGAGGCGATGCGGTCTTGCCTTTCAGATAATCAAGTAGGCTTTGTAACTCAGGATCCGAGCGCTGCTGCTGCGCGAAACTGCTGGCGCTTATCGGTATTAAGAAAGCGTCGCCGTCATATATTTAAAAGGCACGTCAGCCTTGGTAAGTTGGGTCAAAGGTTCAGCGATGCGCGAAAAGTTCTTCAAGAATCGCCGGTAATAAGCGCACAATCCAAGGAATCTGCGTATAGCTTTCTTGTCATTAGGCTGTGGAAACTCTGCGATCGCAGCTGTCTTCTGAGGGACCGGGCGAACTCCATCCTTGCTTACGACGTGACCAAGGAACACCAGCTCCTCGTAGGCGAAGTGGCACTTCTCTGGTTTCAGTGTCAGGCCTGAAGACTTGATCGTTTCCAGCACTATCCGAAGCCTTCTGAGGTGGTCTTAAAAGCTTGAGGAGAAGACAACAACGTCATCTAAGTAGACTAGGCCAATCTGCCACTTCAAGCCTGCGAGCACCGTATCCATTACTCGCTGGAACGTCGCTGGGGCAGAGCAGGGGCCGAATGGCATCAGCTTGAACTCGAAGAGTCCGTCTGGTGTGATGAACGCAGTCTTCTCGCGATCTCTTTCGTCGACTTCAATTTGCCAGTAGCCGCTCTTTAGGTCCATCGATGAGAAGTACTTAGCGTTGCATAGCCGATCCAATGTGTCGTCGATGCGGAGGAGGGGGTAGACATCGTTCTTCGTAATGCTGTTCAGGCGGCGGTAATCGACGCAGAAGCGAAGTGTGCCGTCTTTCTTTTTCACTAGGACAACTGGTGCGGCCCAGGGGCTCCTTGATGGCTGGATGACGTCGTCACATAGCATTTCCTCTACTTGCTTGCGGATAGCTTGGCGTTCTATCGGCGATACGCGGTAGGGGCTCTGCCGCAGTGGTCGGGCGTGTTCGTCTGTGACAATGCGGAGCTTCGCAAGCCGAGTTTGTCGCACATGCGATGCTGATGAGAAGCAATCGTTGTACCTTTGAAGAAGACTGCGTATTTGGTCTTGTCTGCTCCGAGGTAATGCCGGGTTGATGTCGAACGTGGGTTGATGGCCTTGGTCAGATGGTTCTGCGGGTTGGTCGGGGAGGGCAAATATGTCTCTGATGTCTGGCAGCTCGTCGAGAAAGGCAGTCATCGTACCTATGTTTCGATGCCGGTATTCTTCGGTGAATATTCGGCTTCAGTTCGGCTGCGGTGCGCATAAGCGACGGACCTAACAGCTCTGTATTCTGTGCAGCCCCTGGGATACGAGGTTCCACTGCGCGAGCGCGGCGCTGTCCACCGGATCTGGCAGCATCAGCGTCAAGCTTCAGCTGTGCCTGGATATCACTGATAGTCAGCGAGCACATCGACCAGACAACACCCTGCATTGTCATGAACAACAAGCGTCGAGTGGACACGTGAACACGACGGTGCCGGCTTCATCTATAAAAGGACCCTGCCCAAATCATCTAGCTTCAGTTCGGCTGGGGTGCGCATAAGCGACGGACCTAACAGCTCTGTATTCTGTGCAGCCCCTGGGATACGAGGTTCCACTGCGCAAGCGCGGCGCTGTCCACCGGATCTGGCAGCATCAGCGTCAAGCTTCAGCTGTGCCTGGATATCACTGATAGTCAGCGAGCACATCGACCAGACAACACCCTGCATTGTCATGAACAACAAGCGTCGAGTGGACACGTGAACACGACGGTGCCGGCTTCATCTATAAAAGGACCCTGCCCAAATCATCTAGCTTCAGTTCGGCTGCGGTGCGCATAAGCGACGGACCTAACAGCTCTGTATTCTGTGCAGCCCCTGGGATACGAGGTTCCACTGCGCAAGCGCGGCGCTGTCCACCGGATCTGGCAGCATCAGCGTCAAGCTTCAGCTGTGCCTGGATATCACTGATAGTCAGCGAGCACATCGACCAGACAACACCCTGCATTGTCATGAACAACAAGCGTCGAGTGGACACGTGAACACGACGGTGCCGGCTTCATCTATAAAAGGACCCTGCCCAAATCATCTAGCTTCAGTTCGGCTGGGGTGCGCATAAGCGACGGACCTAACAGCTCTGTATTCTGTGCAGCCCCTGGGATACGAGGTTCCACTGCGCAAGCGCGGCGCTGTCCACCGGATCTGGCAGCATCAGCGTCAAGCTTCAGCTGTGCCTGGATATCACTGATAGTCAGCGAGCACATCGACCAGACAACACCCTGCATTGTCATGAACAACAAGCGTCGAGTGGACACGTGAACACGACGGTGCCGGCTTCATCTATAAAAGGACCCTGCCCAAATCATCTAGCTTCAGTTCGTCTGCGGTGCGCATAAGCGACGGACCTAACAGCTCTGTATTCTGTGCAGGTGAGAAAGTGTCATGTTTCTGATAACTCTGTAAACAAGTTACTGCTTGCGCACTGCTGCCGAACACAGCAACCATACTGCTATATTTTGTGCATTGCTTTTCTCGCTAACGTTTAGGGGTGCCATTAAGTCATTGTGCCGCGAAAACGTTCCGTCATGAGCAAGGAAGTGAAAGATCTCGCGAAATCTGTGGAAGATATGAAACGCGAGCTCAGAGCTGACCTGAGGGCATTGAAGGAAAGCGTCAAATATTGTAGCGACACCTGCGATGGAGTAAATGAACTCCGAAAAGAAATGAAAGAGCTGCGCAAAGAGCTTCAGGATTTGCACAAAGAGAATAAAGAACTAAGAGCAGAAAACCACCGACTGAGTGAGAAGCTGGAAGAACTGGAACAATACCAGAGGTCGAATAATCTAGAGATACGGGGTGTTCCAGAAAGCGGAGATGTATGTGACGTTGTTAAGAGAATCGGGACCTTACTGGACGAGCCTATTGCAGATTCAGACATAGACATTTGCCACCGAGTGCCTACGTTTAAACCTCATGAGAAGAACATTGTCGTGCGCTTTGTACAACGAACAAAGAAGGACAAAATCCTGCAAAAGGCAAGGAAAAAGCAGCTCACCACAGAAGATTTGGAATACGCTGGAGACAGCAAACAAATATTCATAAATGAGCATTTAACCACCTTCAACAAGGAACTGCTTCGCGCTGCAATCGTTCAAAAGAAGAAAATGGGATGGAAGTTTGTGTGGACTCGTGGCGGAAGAATACTTGCAAGGAAGGACGAAGAAGCTGATGTGATACGCATCGCCAGCTTGTCCGATGTTGAAAAAATTTCAAACTGAATCAAGGCATAAAGAAAGACATCTGCAATGGCGCTATCCATGGATGAGGATACCGATGTACACTGCTGTTATTATGACACAGAAAATTTCAAATCAAAATTTCAAAATTTCAGGGGAAAATTCACAGCACTACATTTAAACACTAGAAGTATCAAAAACAAGAATTACTTCTTGGTTCATTCGGAATGAAATTTCATGCCTTAGCACTCACTGAAACCTGGCTGTCTGAAACAGATGTACCGCCCCACATAGATGGCTACAAATCTATGAGCTTAAGTAGAGAGGGGAAGAGAGGTGGGGGTGTTGCGCTCTATCTGTTGAACAGTTTGCATTTCCAAACTATGCATGAATTGACAAGGATGGATGACGACGTTGAAAGCCTTTTTGTCAGGGTCTCAAATTTCGCAATTGGCGTTTTGTACAGACCGCCAGCGAGTAATATATCAAAATTTTTAAATTTTCTAGATGATGCACTCGTTTTGCTTGTCTTCAACTTCGTCCATCCTAATCCTTGGTGATGTAAATATAAATACAATATCAACAACTGCAGAAGCATGCGAATTTCAAAATGTCCTGAATGTTCATGCCTGTACTAATGCCATACGACTGCCCACTCGGATTGCTTGCGGCTCCGCTACCTCGATAGATGTTTGCATCACGAACACGTATTGCAGCCATGTCACTTCTGGAGTTATAATCAATGATATTAGTGATCACATGCCAATTTTTTGCCTCACTTCTTCACCAATAGAAAGCGACTTACGTCCTAGAAAGTTTATGTCCCGTGTAATCAACCAGGAGGGCCTTCAGAGATTTAGAGCACTTATCGACCTAGAATCGTGGGAAGATGTATATGAAGCAACCAACGCCAATCTGGCCTATAACGCCTTCTTGAAGAAGGTTTGGTTTGGTTTGGTTTGGTTTATGGGGTTTAACGTCCCAAAGCGACTAAGGCTATGAGAGACGCCGTAGTGGAGGGCTCCGGAAATTTCGACCACCTGGGGTTCTTTAACGTGCACTGACATCGCACAGTACACGGGCCTCTAGAATTTCTCCTCCAAAGAAATTCCAGCCGCCGCGGCCGGGATCGAACCCACGTCTTTCGGGTCAGTAGCCGAGCACCATAGCCACTGAGCCACCGCGGCGGCTCTTGAAGAAGGTTTCTAGATGTTACAACGCGGCCTTCCCTGTGCAGGAGTATGAAGCAAGGAGCAAGAAAATAAAGAAGCCGTGGATCACTCGCGAATTATATAAGAGGATAGCAAAAGAACAAAAAGTACCACGAATTTATAAGATGCAAAGATACAAGCGTACTTGTGGAGTTCAAGAAGCTTAGAAATCAATTAAATTCCGATTTAAGAAAGGCCAAGAACACATATTTTGAAAATAGGTTCATGAATGTACAAAATGATTCTAGGAAAGTATGGGACATCGTCAACGAAGTAATGGGTAGAAAGCGCCACCAACAAGACATAATAGACATTTACAAAGACGGCGTTCGAGTTCCCGTAACGGAAGTTGCTGAAGAAATGAACAGACATTTCATTACCATAGGCTCGTGTGAAGAGGCTCGTGATGAAATATGCAGTCTGGTATCAGAGCAGCAACTCGAATCTATTATGCTTGTACCAACGACACCTACTGAAATATATAACATAATTCAAAGTCTCGAATAGTGTCGCTGCTGGAGTCGATGGCATAAAAGTCCCACCCATAAAATATGTTGCATATACACTTAGCCTGATACTGAGTGACATTATAAATAAGATGCTTCAGTCTGGAGAATTTCCCGAGGAACTAAAAATTGCTAAAGTAACTCCTGTGTATAAGGGTGGCGGAGAAACCGATGTTAACAACTACAGACCTATTTCGGTTCTACCAGTGTTTTCAAAAATATTCGAACGTGCCATATATGTCAGGCTGTCGAGCTTCTTTGAAAAACATCATATATTTAGCAGTGCTCAGTATGGGTTTCAGAAGAATAAGTCTGCAGAACAGGCACTCATCAATATAAAAGATAAAATAATTGAAAACATTGAAGACAAGCACCTGACACTTGGTCTGTTTCTAGACTTAAGGAAAGCTTTTGACACAGTACAGCACAATATACTGCTTAATAAATTACAAACATATGGAATAAGAGGAGTCCCACTGGCATTGATCAGAACATATCTTCACAGCCGGTATCAGTGTGTATCTGCTAACGAAATGTTATCTAGCAGATTGACAGTTCTGAATGGCGTTCCCCAGGGATCCATTTTAGGGCCGCTGCTATTCCTGGTGTACATTAATGATATAACAAAAATACCCAGTTCACCCGAATTAATAATGTACGCCGATGATACAAATGTGTTCTTCAAAGCCCAGTCAAATGAATCCCTGGAAGAAGCAGTTAACACTTACCTTTCTAATCTCTCTACATGGTTACGAATGAATCGGCTAGGACTAAATACTAGCAAAACTAAATATGTCGTTTTTAAGCCAATCAATAAAAAAGACTCCTATGCAATGAATATAAAGTTTGAAAACACGCTGATCAGCCAAGTAAGTGCCCAAAAATTTCTGGGAGTCTGGTTCTCTGAGGATCTTTCATGGACGTGCCATATTCTTAAGCTCACCACTGATCTCTCCCGAGTAGTGGGTAGCATATGCAGAATACAGAGTCTATTACCAACGTGGCTAAAAATAAAATTGTATCACTCTTAATTCTACTCCAGGTTATGTTATGGCATTTTAACATGGGGCACAACGACATATTCTAACTACAACAGGTTATTGGTCCTACAAAAAAGAATGTTAAGAATGTGCGAAAACTTACATGGAAACATCAGAAACTTACCCACACAACCACTTTTCACAAATTATTCTATGCTCCGGGCCGACCAGGTGTACTATTTCAAGTTACTTCTATGGATTCATAAATACAAACTCTATCCAACTTCCTCAGGTAATTCATCTCGCTATTCAATCCGAAACCCTACACTTAGACTACCAGCTATAAGAACAAACTATGGACGACAAACATTAAACTTTCAAACAATT
The DNA here is from genome assembly GCF_055824585.1 of Amblyomma mixtum. NCBI lineage: Eukaryota > Metazoa > Arthropoda > Arachnida > Ixodida > Ixodidae > Amblyomma > Amblyomma mixtum. The sequence goes on from NC_143012.1 coordinate 129,916,079, forward strand.
AAGATGTTGAACAGAACCAATTTCAATGTAGATTTCTACAAAAGATTTCCTGTATTCAAAAAAGAGTGTAAAAATGTTTTGGTTTCAAGCGGTTTTTCCTTTGCTTTGTAAATACATTGTGTGTTTTTGCATGCGTATTATCAACTAGAAAGAAGGAAGTCAGATAGAAAAAAAAATATTTTGTGCTTTCTCTGTTCCAAAGTTCATTATTTTAGCCTTGCTACTACCCTGTTTTTACGCATTTATTTACATTTCATTATCAGATCCCGATCAAAACGCACGACAGAATTTACTGTCGCGTATCTGTCGCGCAACAAACTTTTGTGTCGCGCGACAAGCTCTCTTGTAGTGCATTGTGTCGTGCGACAGGAGCTCGTGTCGTGGGTTCTTTCGCGCGACAAAGGTGTTTGTAGTGGGTTCTGCCGCACGACAGTCATCATTCCTGTATTTTGTAGTGCGCAGAAGGTGCCTGTCGCAGGATTTGTCGCGCGACAGGTTTCTGTCGCGGGTGCTGTCGTGTGACAGAGAGAGTCGTGCCGCGCGACAGGGCCTGCGTGCCTCGACAGAGTTGTCGCGCGACACTACAGCCTGTCGAGGTATCTGTCTTGCGACAGATACCTGTCGTGGGACTGTCTTGCGACAGATACCTGTCGCGGGTTCTGTCTTGGGACAAATATCTGTCGAGGCAAGTGTCGTGTTACAGATTGCAGTCGATGGTAATTGTGGTTTTCTACAGAAATCTCGAAATTCTGTAGCGCCATCGTGTGATAGGGATAGGCAGACATTCACCAATTTCGTGTTAAATCGCTTCCACTTTGGCGAGCCACGAAGACGATGCGAGTTGCTTTGTTCGATTGGCGACGATCATCGAGGGAATTAAATGAAGTGTTAATTCACAAACGCGACTCGAGTTTGCAACTCGCTTCCCTAGACCTAGCTACCGGCCGCACGAAAATTGGCGGGGAGGAGAGGCGCCGCTCGCAATCAATCTTCCCTTCAGTTCGCACATGACAGTGTGAGCGAAAGAAGACCATGCTCAAGAGAAAGCATATGCACCAGCGAGAATGCTAGCGGCGCCTGTGAATGAGGCAGTGCTTGCGGTAGTGGCATGCTGCGAGCCACGCGAGCGTCTTCATTCGAGTCGGCGCGAGCATGACGAATGGCGCTACCGAAGGCTGCTGTGACCTGTGCGTCTCGCAGTGTAACATACTGTACCCACTACCACATGCGGAGAAAAAGCTAAGGTCACAAATACGCGTCGCTTAACGACACGTAATACAGTAACCTGATGGCGAAAAAGCTGGAAGATTACTCGCAGTAATCGTCCTGCTATCAGAAAGGCAGCATGTATGTTACGCACGCATGACCTGTTGCCTGTATAAATGATCAAGGCGACTCCCATATCAAGTTTCCACGTTTCAGTTTTTAGCCGCGCATGCTGCAAGATCATCATAAAATATGAAAAAAATATATATATTTTTACGACTTCGCTCATTGCTTCCACTGAAAATTTCATGACTGTGACGCAACCATCTCGCTAAATATAGAGAACAGCGTACGAAGCCTAAGGCCCAGTACAGCCTTGAGCGTCTTTGAACACGGACGCCTAAAAAGGGCGCGTGCGTGGACCGTTGCGTCGCGCCTTCGCTGTAATTTCCCGGAGGAACAAGAACCCGATTATTTGTCAGTCGACGTGGCGTTACCCCGCGGCGCCAAGGATTGGGTGGCGAGTTCTGCGACATGAAGTTTCGCCGCAAGAATTCGGTCAGTGAGTGACTTCCCCATGAGGATGTATTTGTTCGGGGATCACCCTCCGTGACCAAGGGGCTTAATTAACTCGCGCGAACTCTGCGACTGGATCCCTACTGTAAACGTGCGTTTAATGCCCATTCACACTTGCAATAGCAAAGGGCATGCGACCAGCAGTCGCTTGCGATCGGGCAGCAGCTCCACGACACTTCCTCATACCTACAAGAGTGACCTGCAGCTCGCCTGCTCGTTTGAATCTCACGTGAAATGAGAAGTCTTGGAACTGACGTCAGTCGATCGCGCGCTTTGGTTCAGTCTCCTGCGCCCTCGCGCTTCGTCCTCTAGAGTGTTCTGGTCCCTCACGCTCGGTCCACTAAAGTGTTCCTTACTATTAACAGTGTGCTATGACAACCTGAGCGAAGAGTAGAATGTCGGGGCGGTTTTGACGTGCGCCACTGCCATGCAAGCGTAAGGGCGCTCTTCTCGGGACCGGCCTGCCAGCCTGGATGCCGGCGTCAGAAAAATTCACTGGTATTTTTTGTTCACGTCCATGGGATAGAGTATCGTTAGCCAATATCGAGTTGTTGATAGAAGCGATAACAGCAAAACAAATTTTCTCCCACAGCCGCTTCTGCTGCCCATTGCAGCTCGCCTGGCCTCTGCTAGCTCAGCTCCTGAAGGGGTCACAGAAACCGCGGGCTTATTTCACTATGACGCGGCGCTCACAGTAAAACGGTGGCGATGGTAACACCTCAGTGCTAGCCAGTTCCGAATCGCACTCAGCTTAGGCGTCGATGTGCAATCGGCTAAGCTTAGCGACGACAAGGGTAGCTAGAGAGCAGCGCGCAGTTCGTCGGCCGGCGGGGCGGCGTCGTTGCCGAACGCTCGGCTCGCTCAATGATTGGCTCAGTAGCTTGCGAACTGAGCAGGCAAGGCTGGAAAATCGAGCAGCGAGCGTCTGTCCTGCGACTGAGCGAGACTTTATTCTCACGTTTGCAGCATAGGTGAACAAATTTAGCACACATATATGCATCGAATATCTGCTGCCTTACAGCGTTTATTAAGCTCGTCCTCGACGTCACCGTTAGCGCGGAAACCGCGCATATCTTTATTTCACTACGAGACATGGTTCACAGTACAACGTACAGTGAAGAGAGTAGCACCTCAGCGCTAGCCAGTTCGAAAGCACTCTCAGCTCTAGCATCGATATGAAACCTGCTAGGCTTTTTAGCGACGAATACGACATCCAGGGAGCAGCGCAAACTTCGTCGCTCGGCGCGCTCGCGGGCAGTGTCATTGCTGAAAGCTCGGCTCCCTCAATGCTCAGCAACATGCGTCTTGGGCTCGCAAGGCTGGAAAACTGAGCAGCTAGCGGCTGGACTGCGACTGAGCCCTCGTTTGCAGCACAGGTAAACAACTTTTAGCGCACATACGCTTGGAATACCGGCTTCGTTGCGGCCACCTTAAGGTGATTCTTACGCTCGTCATCGACGCCATCGTCACCGCTCGTGACGCACTGGCTGAGAACTACAATTCGAGTGCGTGCTAAAACAAGCTGCTCGTATTTCTCGGAACAATCTGAACTCGAAAACACAGTTGCTTCTATCGGCTTCCATGTGGGCTCTTGCTCAATTGTGAAAGTACACGCGCGAACAAGATGCGGCGAGTGCGAGCCGCTGTTGCGTATCAGCTAAAGTGTGACGCAACTATCGGCGTAGTTTCGTAAAGCAGTTGATATCAAAGTAATCCGCTTGTACGGGTCACAGTTAAGCTCTCAGTTTCATGTAAATCTCCGTCGAACATGCCCGCGTCAGTCAAAGTAATGCATCGCAGCTGCTCTCAGTCCTACCGCTCACGTCCAACATATCCTTGATATGCACCAGCTTGAGATACGGTGCATTTCTTTGCCCTTTTTGTCGCAATTAGGAGATTTTAGCTGGCAGCAAACGAAATTTCATTCCGTCAACAGCGTCGTCTGCGCCGTCGTCTGCTCCGTCGTCTGCTAGGACATCCGGGGCACCCTGGGTGATGGGATCACAGGATCGCAGCTTCTACAAAAGTCAAGTCAACAAAAGTATTTAAAAGTGATTTAGTGTTCACATTTAATAAAAAAATCAAGATTATTTTTGTTCTAAACATAATTTAAATATTAGTAGTAAAAAAGCGCATTTTAGTTGCAGTTTTTCAACGACGCAAAAACAAGGGCAAAGCCGCTTCCGCCGGCGCCATGGCATGCGTGCGTTGTTTCACGTTTTGTGTTATTTGGCTTTTCATGGCATTGTTTGAGTGTTTGTGCGGCGGACATGTGTGAAGAACAGAAGCGTGTTTTGGAAGCCAACGACGAGTATTACGCCCAGTCAACATCGGTGTGTTTGGACGGGCAAAGCCATGAAAGGCAGCGCTTGTCACCTGGAAAGGCAATGAAGACGACGGCGTGGTTTTACTAAGCCTGGATGAGCTGCATGATCGGTGAGTCCCGTCAACGCTTCTCTATTACTGATCTGTATTCGCACGCGTTATTAGTGTGCGGCTATATAGGGATGGCAGTGGAGACAGTCTGCGTGCGGTTGCCTCAGCTATAATGCGTTGCCAGAAAAGCACGGGCGTATAGCCTGCGTGATAAGTGTTGCTTCATAGTCTATTTCTGCGTTTAGTACTCAGGTGCCGTGGTAAATAAAAATGCCACCAGAGATCACAGCAGAGTTATGCGGTCGCTTGGCAGCGCTGCGAAAAACTACAATGTTTACTACATTCAACTGGCATGGATTTGTACAGCGTAGAAGACGACGATCAGTGCCGCGGGTGAGAGCGCTTTTGCTTGGACAGCTGACAACAGGCAAGGGAACTGACAACGGGCGATTTTGCTCGCGGCTGGTACCCATCGGGTGGATTTGTGCTATTTAGAAGATTATTATGAGCGGCAGTGCTGCGCGATGAAGCACTCGCGCTAGGCGAACTGCGAATAGACGCCGGATGATTTTGCTCGGTGTTGGTGCTAATCGGATCAGTGCTTCTTAATATTCGTCATGCAAATTTTTTCGAAGACAGTGGTCGCATGTGGAAGGCTGGCGCAGATTTACTAGTCATTTGTAAACTTTTTATCTGTGCTTCCCCATTGGAACAGAATTTGGCAATATTATGTCAGGTCGTTCTTGTGTCTTCCCTGAACTGTAGGCGTCCATGCTTCCTCTCCTTCAGGGCACTGAACTGTTGGGGATGCAACTGCACACTTATTTGGGATTTCAAGCTTTTTGCTGTATGCCTCGCTTATGCGGCCCGCTTTCAGGTCGTTCGCAATTGGTGATGGTTTGTTATTCATTTTCACTTTCTCTTATTTATTCTTGGTTGACTGCCGGCAGCAGTTCTCGGCGCTCGGAACTGTTCCCAGGCACGGAACCCTACCCACAGACCTCCCTGCACCTCACTCACCAGTGTTCTTCGGTATTTTTTTTTTGCTTTTGCCCCTACTTGCATTACCACTCGACAAATGTTTTGCTGTTTTTATTTGTGTGCAATTTGTTAAATGCACTACTAATTTTCGTATCATGCTCAGTTGTGACATGAGATATCGGGCTCCTTGGTATTGAATGCATGTCTTTTGCATTTTCTCTTCTCATTTATGCAAGGTAAACTGGTCGACTGGGTGCTATGTTCAATTTAAGAATACATTAGACGCTAGTGCAAGGCACCCTAATAGTAATTAACTAAAGCCTGCGCATGCTATATTCGAATAGTTGGGCTCTTTTCATCATGCATAAGAATAAAGCGGTATTCCAGCCAGCTCATCTTTCAATGTGGTTATGACAGTCATGTAAATGTACTCAAAGAATGTGTATGGGTGTTTCACATACAATCTCCTTATTTAGTCATGGGCCACCTCATTGCTTTTTGTGTTCCTATATTAATACCTCATTTTAGTTTCTGAAGCAGTCGACAGTTTGTTTTGTTGTCATTCATGACATTGTCACTGGCACTGATAGCTGTTGGTCGGGACGTATTTACCTGCAGTTGCCAGCTGCCAGCATCTGCTGGGCCATGCGTGCTTCCTGCCTTCAGCTGTGCCATCCCTCCAAGCCATTCATGGTAATTATCTTTTTCAGTTACGCATACCTTACCTGCCTGTTTTGAAAAATATTTTCAACATAGGTTCACTGCTGTGTTTAAAAATGCATGCAGAACTCTACATGCACTTTACAGCAGTACCTCAGCTTATTACATGAACTGCAAATTTGTATGAAATATAGCCGCTCATGTAGCTCTTGACACTGCGCTGTTATTATAAAGTTGAGCCTGCTTCAGGTGCAGTGACTATTCCACACCTGTTGCCTTTTATGCATGTGTGTCCTCTAAAAGGGCCAAAATGTTTGTTTATCTTTTAAAAACGTTGTGCTGTACAATAATACTTTAATGGTATTTCTTGCTTGTACACTGAAATGTCAGTCAGTAAAGTAACATTGTATGATGACACCAAATCTTGCGTGGCATAGCATCCTTGCAGCGTACTTGGCAAGCTCCTGTCAGCGCAGATGTATTGCTGGTTTATTGCTGTGGCATGTGGTTACACTGTACAGTTTGTACCTCTACGTTCTTGAAAGTATCCTTGAAAAATTTAAAATTGGTTTTTGAGCCAAGGAAGTGACAGAGTAACTGTCTCACATCTTGATAGGCACCTGAACAATGATGCAAGGGAAGGGATAAAGGAGGGAGTTAAAGAAGAAAAGAGGTGCCGTAGCAGAGGGCTGCAGAATAATTTTGGCCACCTGGGGATCTTTATCCTGCACTGACATCAAACAGCATGCAGTTTAGCCTGTGTTCACTTGGGCCTGCATAAAAAAAAAACAAGCAGACCTTCTTAGAACTAACATTTCATTGCACCAGCTACTTTGTAGTTTTGACTGCAGTGACCTGAAATCAACGGTTGTTTACTTTGCACAACCCACATACCCTGAACAAGATGTGATGATGCTAGACGAGGTGACCCTCTGCATAGCAGCAGGTTGGTTCAGGAAATGCGAAGACTCATGGAGAACCGCTCAGTTATATTTGATTTCATGTTATTGTAGTATTAATGGTGAGTTGTTGTATAAGTGATGAATTCTTGCAAATGATTGAGGACATCAATACTCAGTGTGAAAATGAGAGCTAAATCAATACTTAATAATCAGGAAAGAGGCCTTTTTATGAAATGCAGTAAGGTACTGGAAGTCGAAACAGAATACACCTCGGCCAGGTCATGCACAGATATAGAGCATTTGAAAGAAATGGTTGGGAGAATAAGAAAGGGGTTTATTGCCTTAGGCATGCACTCAGAAGTTACGAGCAGCACCTTGCAGTATGCTCAAAAAGAAATTTTAAACTGCTTTGCCTTTGCTAAGCTGTCGGGAAAAGTGGGGTACTTTACAAAGGGCTTAAAATTGAGAACAGTGCGGTGAACCACTCAGGAAAATCATAGGGTTAATGATAAGAGATTGGGAGAGAACTGAGTTGGTTGGAAATAAATGCGAATTAAAATCTGAGCGGGAATCATAAATGGACATAGGCAGGACATACATTTTTTAAAGAAGCTGGCTATCCTTTTGGATAGTGGAGCGGTTACTCACAGCAAGAAATTGTGCTCTTCTTGCTTTCATTTTATGGACATATGCTTTGTGTCTTACATCTCTTCGCCTGCCATAGGCAGCATGTGCTCATAATAAATTTTTACCTGTCTAATTATGTGGCACAGGGAGAATTGAACTATATAACCTCATCAATGCACACCCTCTCTGAAGTGAACTTTGTCAGCCCCGTCAGTCACCACATTGATGCATGTCACCCCAAATGGGAGCCGTCATGGTGGCTGAGTGGTTATTGTGCTTGGCTGCTGACCCGGAAGAGGCAGGTTCGATTCCAGCCAGTTTTGATTCCAGCTGTACTAGTCTCATTTCAATGGAGACGAAATGCTAGAGGCCCAGGTACCGTGTGATGTCAGCACACCTAAAGAATTTTCCAGTCCTCTACAATAGCGCCCTGTATAGCCTGCGCCGCTTTGTGGCATTAAACCCTTTAAAACCAAGTAAAGTAATGGATACATCATTTCCAAAAATTGTTTAAATTTATTATTTTCTAAACATTAACAATTTTCTGCACCTGTTTTCCTTCGTCTTTCCCTCTTATTTCCTCCCTCATGCTGAGTAACAGGTCAGTGATTTTAAGTAAATATTTTGTTCATTTCATTAGCAAAGTTTCTCTGTCTCTCTCTATTGCTTTGCTTTTTGTATCTGCAGTATAGTATTATGCAGAAATATGTCAAGATTAGATCCAAGAGATATGGCCTAGATTTTAAGTTCTATAGTCAACCACACATTACTTATTACGCTATCAAGGCTTTTTTTGGCATGTGCTACCTGGTACAGAACTGATGTGGCCTACAGCGGTAAATATTGTTTGAATGTGCATAAATTGAATAGGAAGGCAAATTTCCCATTTGACTGTAAATAGATTGTGCAATCATGTGCTCACAAAGCTCATAAACTTTTCTGTTTCCAAAACTTTCTGTAAAAGGCACTGACTCACTGAAATACACTACAGTTACTTTTGCCTAATCCTGATATTATTTACTGAAGATTGGTTGGAGGGAAAGTCCACTGAGCTCGAATGAGTGCACGGCAGCTTGTCTTTGTCCAAAGTATTTGGAGAATAATGAATTTTGTTACCTGGCAGAGATAAAGCAAGGATGGCAGTGTTTTGTAATGTCCACAGGGCATTCTTCCAAAGCCCAGTATGCATGTAATTCCTTCATTTTGTGCAACATAAAATGTCTTCCCTTTACACTCATGGTTGAAACAAAATGCTGAATACTTCACCACTCAAAAAATGAAGGCCATTGTGCTGCTCTACAAAATATCAGGCTGCAGCGGTTGTTGCGAGGCAAATTCACCAGGTTGTCATCATCATCAGTCTAACACCCACTGCAGGGCAGAGGCCTCTCCCATGTCTCTCCAATTAACCCTGTCCTTCGCCAGTTGTGGCCACCGTATCCCCACAAACTTCTTAATCTCATCCGCCCGCCTAACTTTCTGCTGCCCCCTGCTACGTTTGCCTTCTCTTGGAATCCACCCTATCACTCTTAAGGACCACTGGTTATCTTGCCTTTGCATTACATCTCCTGCCCAAGCCCATTTCTTCCAAATAACCCACGTTTTTTTCACACCTATTTGTCAGGCTCCGCGTTTTTTTCTCACCTATTCGTCAAGCTGCAAGCCACTTGCACGCTCTACAAACCTATTTAAAGTACATTATCCAGCATTGTTGGCATGGAGTGTGTAGTGCTAAAACAAAAAATAATACAATAGCTGATGATCTGCTAGAGCAACAGAATTCCAAGAGTTTGAGAAGGGCAGTGGGAGAACTAGCAAGGCGTGATAGCGAAATTCGACAAGCAGTGGACAGGGATCCTGCAACTTGTAGAGGACAGGCAAATTGGAGACTTGTGGAAGGGGCTGTAGTCTTGAGTGCGCCTAGCCGGCCTTGTGATGCATTGTATAGGGCCCTTTGTTTTTGAGTAAAACTGGTTTCTCCTGATTGTTGCATTCCAGAAAGATTCATCAAGATTGGGTTAAACCCAAGTTTCGCGTGCAAATGTGCCTGTAAGAAAGTGTAGATTTATAATGCATGAAGCTAAAGAACCACTGGAGAGTAGTGGATACGTCTCGTATTTCTTCATAGCTATATTGTTTAAACAGTGCTGGCTATTTTAATTCCTTTTTAATGCTTATTGCTTGTCGAGTTGCATAAAATTTTAGGATAAATTGAAAACTGCAGGTAGGTTTAATTACAATAATTATACCCGTATTTCTGAAGCTCTGTTCGAAGAGAGGTCCACATTTTGTGTGCATGCTTTGAATTTGATTATTTTCACACTGCAAAATGGAGGACAGGTCTGCTGTGAGAGTTTTTTTGCAATGAAGCGAGAGCAAGTGGTGCGGAATGCTTGTTACTGTGTCGCCCTGCCAATATTTCTAGAACCCCTGGGACCACTGAGCTTGTGAGTATCTATGACTCAAAAGGTCGGAGCTGATTGCCCATTCCGTGGTTGTCTGTATTAACCGGTGCAAGGCCAAGGGCTCATAGCTAACAAGCATATGACACCATAGAACTAGATGCAGTCAGGCTGGGACTGTGCAGTATGTCAGTGTTAACGAGGTCGTGATAAACGAGGTTTACTCTGCGAAGCTAGTGTGAAATAATAATTGTTCTTATGGAAAATATCGTTTTTTCTTAGTCATTGCAGGAATACAAGCATATCAAATCTGAGATCTCTCACTCATCCCTCTATGTTTCAGTTTCAAGGGACCAAGAGTTGCGTGGAAGTCGTGCAAGCCACAAAGTTGCGTGCGGCTTGAGCCAGCAATCAGGAGCAGGCTGGGAATTTGCGAATTGCCAGTGGTATTCGCTCAGTCAAGCAGGCTTTACTGTAAGTACAGTGTTTTCGCCATAGCATTTCTTTGAAAAGTACACATTGAGCTTGAATAGGACAAGCTGTCGGTCTAGTTGGTGCTGATCTTTTGTGGTTGACAGAGCTTAGAAACACAGACTGGGGTCAGAAAGAAAGAATATGAGGGCACAGGTGCTGACTACAGATTTATTCCAGAATCACCGAAACACTGCATATATAACCAAAACACAGGCGCCAACAGGTGGCAATTTTATGCACTCGTGGTAACAATAAGTGATATGGCCAATAGTGGGAAAACAACACAAACTAGAAACAGAAACCAAGACTATAGAGCAGGGAAGGATGAAACCATAACAAGGTTAAAGGAATAGTTTTAAGCAAGTCATTTTTAAGACCACCAGCACGTGAAACAGTGGAAGGGTTTGACCAAAATTTTTAAGTACTGGTCTGATAACACAGAACTAAAAGACTACATGCAAACACAGATCAAGGGCAGTGAAATAAAAGTAAAATGGCAAGAAAAAACATGCGGTGAAAAGAAAATGGTGATTGGGCAAGCAAACAAGAATTGGTCTACAAAGGTGAAGTGAGCTAAAAAACTGAAAGAATAAAGGGCGAATAAATGCACATGAGCAACAAAGGTGAAGACAAGAATTAACATGGCTACAGGAGGAAGATGAGCTACTGCAAAAACGAGAGAGATAAAATATCAAAATATGAAATTCAATTAGTATTAAAGATAAAAGCAAACAAAAACGCGAAAATAGAGGAGTTGGCAGAAAAGTCAAGGCATGCAAGATGTTTTTAAAACCAGGGCTAGGTCAAACATCCTGAAGAAAGGCAATCTTTTTTTCTGAGGGTGTTCTTGCCCATTAATCTTCGAGCCTCAAAATCCCGGCGGCTCCCACCAGTTCGTCATGTCGGCTTATTCTGGTGCTTTTTTAACACAATGGCACTTTTTCGAACATGGGTGGCATGGCTTTTTTCGGTCACAGTTTTGGCAATGGACTTGCAGATTTAGTACGTGCTTGTAGGCCAGTTGGTTGGAAATCGTTAGAAAAACCGCAAAACAGAATGGGACAAAGGCAGGCAAAACACAAGGCGGTACGACAACTGAACATTTATTGAAGAAATGAGTGCTCATATGGATCAGTTGCGCATGTAATCTGCAAACAATCATTGCAAAAACAACCTAGGGAGGGAAACAAATTCCAATTCTTTCTGAAAAATGGACACAGAAGGCGTGCTATCCCACCTATCTGGCTTCGACCTCAGGATGGCAACAGCCTTGAGAATTTCTTTCCAACTGGCCCTTTATTCATCCAATAATAATGTGCAGTTCAGTTTAGGTTAACAGTCTTTACAACTGGGACAGTGGACAGGCAGGCAAGGTCGTCCGGGCCTACCCAAGGAATGCTAATACTCTTGCAAGGGAGTGTTTCACCATCTACCAATTTGGCCGGTATAAAATCGACCACAGCCGAGAGGAATCGTGTACACCACCCCCGTTGCACATGGCATGAGGCATTCAAAAAGTACCGCCAACGGGCATGTTGTACGAGATTCTCCTCAGCTGTGGCCAGTTTTATATCGTCCAAAGTGGTAGATGTTTACACATTTGTTTGCAAGAGTATGCGTGTTCCTTGAGTAGACCCGGAGGCATTTGCCGTCCCACTCACTGTCTCATTGTAGACTGCTATCCCAAACTGAACTGCACACAGATTATTGGATGAAGAAAGAAGCAGTTGGAAAGAGAAATTGTCGAGGCTGTTGCCATCTTGAGGTCAGAGCCAGATAAGTGTGTCAGCACGCCTACTGTGTTCATTTTTCAGGAAAATTAGCGTTTCTGTCTGTGTTTCCCCCGGTTGTTTTTGTTTCATTTTTGAGCAGGTGATTGTCATATTTGCTCAGCTCTATGGTTGCCATTGAATTTTTTTGCCTCTTTACGATTGTTTGCAGATTACACACGTGACTTGTCTATAATAAGCACTGCTGTTCAATAAATTTTCAGTTGTCAGTACGGCCTTGTGTTGTCACCTGCCTCTGTGTGATAGTTTTGTGGTTTTGCTCTTTCCGACTGGCAGATTCCCGAGAAATGTACCCGATAAATCAATCTTATGCTCCCTTATCCTTTCATTGATGCCAATGTATACCTTGCCGCAAGACAAAAGGATTGATTAAATGCCCTCCGCGCATGGCGCTAAGGGTTTTCTGTGCTGCGTGGTGCAGCGTCTTTTTTTTTTTCATTTAGGATTCCGCAACTGCAATAGGTGCTAGGGGGTCAGAAAAGGCAATGTGTACTCCTGCTTTGTCTCCGATTTTCTTAAGGTTCTGTGAAATTTACCTTTAGAAAATTCGAGAGATAGAGTAGATGCTTTTTCTGCTGCCGCCCCCCCCCCCATCACCTATCACACCTCTCTAGGATCGTCAATGAAAAAGAAAAAAGAAACAGGCTGCACTGCATTGCACAGAAACCCTTAGTGGCATGCACAAGAAGTGCTTTCTCAATCCCTTTTTCTTGCTGCAAGGTATACATTGGCATCAATGGAAGGCTAAGAGAGCATTACACTGATTTATCGGGTACATCTCTTAGGTACCTGCAAGTCCACTGCTGATAATGGGACGCAAAAAAGCCATGCTGCCCAAAGTTCGAGAAAGCCACTGTGTTAATAAAGCCCCGTAATAAGCTGACGCAATGCAATGGTGGAAGCCGCAGAGATTTTCAGGCTCCGGGGTGAATGTAAAGAACACGCTTGGTTTTACTCGGAGGATTGCCTTTCTTTGTGGACGTACTTGATCTAGCCCTGGTTCTACATGTGTGTTACATGCCTTGCCTCTTCTGCCAACTTCCCTCTTTTGGTGTTTTTCCTTGATTTTTGCCTTCATACTGGTTATTGAATTTCACTTTTTTATATTTTATCTCTCGGCTTCACTGTACGTCATCTTCCACTTTTAACCATCTTAATTGTTGGCTTCACCTTTGTGGCTCATGCGCGTTTTTATTCCCCTTTTATCCTTTTAATTTTTAGCACACTTCACCTTCGCTTGTTGCTTAATTCTCGTTTGCTTACCCAATCGCCATTTTGCTTCTATTGCGTGTTTTTTCTTGCCATTTCTCCTTCATTTTTTTTTTCACTGCGCTTGGTCTGTGTTTGTGTATAAGGTTTTTTAGTTCCATTTTATCAGACCAGTTCTTAAATATTCTTTCGGTCAAACCTATCCACTGTTGGCAGTCTTTTAAAAATGACTTGCTTATAAATTTTTCTCTCACCTTGTTCTGGTTTTATCCTGTGCTGTGTCCTCTGGTTTTTGCTTCTAGCTTTTGTTGTTTTTCCACTACTTCTCATACCACTTCTTGTTACCACGAGTGCATAAATCGCTGCGTGTTGGTGCCTGTGGTGTGGGTATTTATGCAGTATGTCGGCAGTTCTGGGAAAAGTTTTAAGTTCAGTGCCTGTGCCATCATCTTTTTTGTTTCTGTCCTTTGTCTGTATGTCTGAGTGCTGTCAACCACAATCGGTGCATTGAGCTGACTGCTCTTCAGCTACCCATGTGTATGCAATGAAGTGGCTTCAAGAATAACGTACACAAAAAAATTGATTGCTTAAAATTTCTGGCATGTTTTTTAGGAAAACATTTGGCATTTAAAGGGCTAAGAGTGCTCTGAAAATCTAAAAATTATGTGCTTCTTGGGGCCTTTCCTCAAATTTCACATCACCTTGTAGCGTGATGCAAGACGTTCAAGTTGTTACCCACAGTTTACTTTTTTGTTGCCCACTTATTGGCTGCCATCTTCTTTGGGAGGCAGTGTCATGGGGTTTGGGAGACAATCTGATTCCTGTGTGTTGGCTGAAGCTGTCTAAGCTTTTGGATGTGGGGAGCAGGTTCACGGTGCCAACTTTTGGCTGTAACTACAGTTTGGCCATGACTGTTAGTCCTTTTCTGTGATGCAGTGTCATTTATGTAATGCATAATTTGATGATGAAGCAGTCTCAGGGGTTGTGGTGCTCAGCTGTTGACTTCAAAGACACAGGATCGATCCTGGCCGCGGCAGTCGCATTCTGATGGAGACAAAATGCTGGAAGCTTGTGTACTGTGCGATGTCAGTGCACGTGAAAGAACCCCATGTGGATGAAATTATCAGAGCCCTTCACTATGGCATCCCTCATAGCCTGAGTCACTTGGGACATTAAACCCCATAAATCCAAACCCATTTTGGTACTTCTCAGCTTCGCCGCTGGCCTCTGCAGGCCAGCGAAACCTCCCACAAGTTGACGAACGGCAGTTTTTACACCATTCGTAAATGCCTACATAGACGCTACATCATTGGTGGCAAAGGTTGCCAGATGTGCAAGCGTTTCCGGTAGTTTTTCTCTGTTGCTTTCGTCAGGCAGCTTGCAAAAGATGTTTTACTAAGCTAATAAACGGTGAGGTTCTTTGTGTTCTTAAGGTGGTGCAGCGTGATAAAACAGACACTTAATAGCCATGCCATGCTTTTTTGTAGCCAAAGGCAATTTTTCGCCTTATTCTCATCATCATTTGCCTTTCATGCTTCCTCGAGGGACGGCAGTTGGAAGAAGGTCTCTAGAGCAGCTCCTTGTCTGAAGAAATGCCGAGTGGCATTCTTCAATCCTAACTGCCCATCAAATGGAAGAGCAGTTGTTTTCTCCACTCCACAGAGTGGAGACGGAGTATCGAGTTGAGGCGCACTTCTGAATTCGGCGGTTAGCCTTTCATAGGCAGCAGATATGCGCAATAAACTTTATTTGCTGTTAATCTTCCAGTTAAACACCAAATCCTCCTCATTCCTCATCAGTGCACACACTGTGTAAGGAACTTTGTCACTCCATTTGTCACCACTTTGATGTATGCCATCCCTAATTCAGGGGCTGTATAATTTTTGAAATTTTGTTGAAATTGCTTGAAAACCTTTGCAATTTCCTGCACCTCTCTTTTTCCCCCAAGTCCCAAACCTACGCAGAGTGCAAGTGGGTTTTTAAACTCGAGCTAAATTTTGTTATTCATCAAAGGGCTTTTCTCTCTACTGCTTTGCTGGGTGTATCTGAAGTATAATATTATTATGCACCAGTGTGTGAAGCTTTGCTCCCAGAGCTATTAGCCCGAGGTAGTAATTTTAGAGCATTGCGTTGCGTTCTCAGCCTGGTTGCGTTTTGAGCCTGAGTTGTGCTGATTCCACGGATAGAGGCCAAGTTGGCAGCCTCCAATGCAGCAGTGTATCCCAGTAGTTGCCATGGGAGCCGAGGTGGTTAGATAATGGAATAAAATAATAGCAGGTGGCAGTGTGATGCTCGAGCACGACAGCTCGAAACTAAACTATATCGATCAGTATATGTATATCTGTCTGGCAGGCATTAAAGTCTGGCTGCTTAGTCACGACATTCCTGTAAAATTAGTGGGTGAACCGTTTGGCATGAATGTACCAGATGGTGTCATACGATTCAGCCTGTCGTGCAGCATAAACTTACTAGTTAAGTTAGAGCCTTTCTTGCAGCACGGATTCGAACTGACAACCTATGTTAGGTGTATTAATGCTCATTATTCGATCTGCTCATTTTTTATATTCAACCACACTAACATTACTTATTACCCCATCTGTGCAGATTCTTTCTGGCACTATTTGAAGCTGAAGGGTTGCTCGGCTGAGGATCTCCAAAAGTACCACAAGAAGGTGACGCGCTACCTGGCACAGAAGCGCTGTGGCCTGCGGCGGTAAATATCTGTTGAAGCCAATAGTCTCTTGTTATATGCATGAATAGATTGGGTAAGCTCATGTGCTTACAAAACTCGTAACTTGACTGTATTTCCTAACTGTCTGTATGGTACACTTAGGCACTGGAATAACCTGCAAATCGCACTGGAATTTGCCTACTATAGTGAGATACTGCTTTACCCAAGTTCTGCTTAAGGATAGTCTGCTACTGAGATGACGCACAGAAGATTATATTTATGAACCAGACTGTTAACAGCACTTATGGACCACATTAGCAGACTGTTCTGAGACCGCACGCAGCCAGGCTTTTCAGCGTGGAAGAGGCGGCTTTAGACAAGGCAGGCGAGCGCTCTGTTCCTGCACATTAAGTAGATGTCGGATGAATCTCGAAAAAATATGAACGACGCGCCAGGAATATGACTACTCCAACCCTTCGGAGATGTGCAGTGCACAGTATACGGCCATGCCAGCGATATGTCTTTCTGTTCAAACTTTCTCTAAAACCGCTGTCACTACGCAGAAGCAGGTAGCAGTATCTGTACTAAGAATCTCTTAGTGAAGCAGCGCAACGGCACAAGGCCAAGGGAAGAAGGGGACAAAAACAGCGCTGAACTGACAACAAATGTTTATTCCGGATGCTAACAGCATATATATACTCTTTTGCACCTTAGAAAAAACAAAGAAACAGAGAGCAGCAGAAAGTATCAAACCCAGTCATTATGCGCATGCAGCTGTATCGCGTGTACATCGATCATTTGAAATCAGGAAGTTGTGCTCTTTCACCGAGATGGCAACGGAAGGAGTGCTGATACAATTCGCACCCAGCTTCATGATCTCAGATGCCTCAATAATCTCTCGTGTAAGCTTATCCTTGTGTTTGGTAACAACTTGGCTGTTTTTGAATTCTGGGTAACATGAACAGTCACGACAGTGAGTACCTATGTGGCGGGCCGCGTTCTTGACATTGTTTGCGTGCTCTTTAAGTCTTTCAGTAAGACACCGGCCAGTTTGGCCGATGTATGACCCACCACACTTCAACAGGACTGAGTACACCACGTTGTCTTGGCATGGCACATACTTCATCCTGTGGTTTTTCTTGCAATTATGACCAGATTCCGATCTTTTATCCGGGCGATTAACTCTCGCACACAAGCCACTCAGTCTGACAGGAGCCGAAAAAACAACATCTACTCCTGCCTTTTTGCCTATTCTCTTCAAATTGTGGGACACAACATGAACATAAGGTATTACTGCCAGATTTTTTTACTTGGAATGGGGTACAGCTTTGCCCTCCTTCAGCTTTTTCAATATCCCTTCTGCTACTGATGCCAGAATATGAAGGGGGTATTTTGCGTCTGTTAGCCTATCAACCTGATTGGAGAAACTAAATTCAAACTTGTGTGGGCAGGATTTTTGCATGGCATTTTGAAAGCATGACGCCACAATGCCTCTTTTAACAAGCTTCGAATGGGCTGAGCTGTTGGAAGTAAGGGCTTTTTACCCCTAGGATCAAATGCCCAGCATACATGGAAATCAGTAAAATATAAGGTCAGATCAAGGAACTTAATGCGATCATTCACAGCCACTTCATGCGTAATTGCCAGCGGTGAAAGCACTTCACAGAATATTGCGCACAGGTCATTCACTTCCGCAGCGAAGCTAGCCGGGTCACAATCTAGTAAAATTAGGTAATCATCTACATATCGGAACACTCTTGCAACTGTTGAGCTCATGAGTGATTGTTCGAGTGCCCTGTCAAGCTTAGCAAGGAACATGTCACTTAGCAATGGAGCGATGCAAGATCCTATGCAGATCCCATTTTTTGGAATAAAAACAGTTCAAAAGAATGGGAACTGCATAGGATCTTGCATCGCTCCATTGCTAAGTGACATGTTCCTTGCTAAGCTTGACAGGGCACTCGAACAATCACTCATGAGCTCAACAGTTGCAAGAGTGTTTCGATATGTAGATGATTACCTAATTTTACTAGATTGTGACCCGGCTAGCTTCGCTGCGGAAGTGAATGACCTGTGCGCGATATTCTGTGAAGTGCTTTCGCCGCTGGAAATTACGCATGAAGTGGCTGTGAATGATCGCATTAAGTTCCTTGATCTGACCTTATATTTTACTGATTTCCATGTTTGCTGGGCATTTGATCCTAGGGGTAAAAAGCCCTTACTTCCATACAGCTCAGCCCATTCGAAGCTTGTTAAAAGAGGCATTGTGGCGTCATGCTTTCAAAATGCCATGCAAAAATCCTGCCCACACAAGTTTGAATTTAGTTTCTCCAATCAGGTTGATAGGCTAACAGACGCAAAATACCCCCTTCATATTCTGGCATCAGTAGCAGAAGGGATATTGAAAAAGCTGGAGGAGGGCAAAGCTGTCCCCCATTCCAAGCAAAAAAATCTGGCAGTAATACCTTATGTTCATGTTGTGTCCCACAATTTGAAGAGAATAGGCAAAAAGGCTGGAGTAGATGTTTTTTCGGCTCCTGTCAGACTGAGTGGCTTGTGTGCGAGAGTTAATCGCCCGGATAAAAGATCGGAATCTGGTCATAATTGCAAGAAAAACCACAGGGTGAAGTATGTGCCATGCCAAGACAACGTGGTGTACTCAGTCCCGTTGAAGTGTGGTGGGTCATACATCGGCCAAACTGGCCGGTGTCTTAATGAAAGACTTAAAGAGCACGCAAACAATGTCAAGAACGCGGCCCGCCACATAGGTACTCACTGTCGTGACTGTTCATGTTACCCAGAATTCAAAAACAGCCAAGTTGTTACCAAACACAAGGATAAGCTTACACGAGAGATTATTGAGGCATCTGAGATCATGAAGCTGGGTGTGAATTGTATCAGCACTCCTTCCGTTGCCATCTCGGTGAAAGAGCACAACTTCCTGATTTCAAATGATCGATGTACACGCGATACAGCTGCATGCGCACAATGACTGGGATTGATACTTTCTGCTGCTCTCTGTTTCTTTGTTTTTTCTAAGGTGCAAAAGAGTATATATATGCTGTTAGCATCCGGAATAAACATTTGTTGTCAGTTCAGCGCTGTTTGTCCCCTTCTTCCCTTGGCCTTGTGCCGTTGCGCTGCTTCACTAAGATATGTCAGACCAACTCGCCCACCAGTTCATGTTGTACTAAGAATTCGTATCTTAAAGGAAAAAAGAAAGCGCAATGTCCACCTTTGGCACGATTTCTGCAGTGATGTGCGTTCTGCCGGCTGACAGTACACCGCTTGCTTGGTGTTGTAGGCCTAACATGTGCTTTACTCAAGGTGTAGCGAGAAGCGCTTTTGAACTAGCCACCAGCGATCACAGAAATGTCTACTCTTTTTACCGCCTCTACAATAACTTTATGGTGGTATGAACGTGCAGTTTTTATTCCCGCAACGTCTTCGTAAGTGAAGCGAGCGGAAAAACGGGCCAGGCGGACCGCCTCGCACTGATAGATGCGGGTTGCATGCACGGACTCATTCTGAGCCGCTGGCAGAACAGTCATTACAGGCCATGATGCACTTGGTCACACGTTGCATGCACGTCTGCATCTTGATTTCTATCTGGAAACAGCTTGGTTGACGTCACTTCTGTCAGTAAAGTGTTCTGCATGCCAATGTCTCTCCCATTCCGTACGGTTCCCGCCAGCCATCGTATGAAGCGGCGTGTGCATATTCTTCAGTTGTATAATTGAGGCTTTAATGCATTATTCCTATGGGTTTACGTCGGGCCCGTGCCAATTTGATTTTAAATGTGGATCGTTGCATGAAAGGGGAATGCATAATCAAGATTCCACTGTATGACTTTTGTAACATTTGCATGCATTTGTTGTGTATGCATACTATATATATCACTGTTCTTTTTCTTCACCTAGGACAGTCTGAACAAGAGAGACCTGCTGAAGAAAAATTCTGTATATATGTAAATAAATAGTCGATTTGCTCCAAGTGAGGTGTTTTTATACCTGGCTGTACTGCAGGAATGCATCGAATGTTCAGAGTCAGACTGCTGCTCTGTAGCTGCATATTAATTGACAAATAAAGCGTACTTGGTAATGACTACAGGAATACAACACACTACACAAATGCACTACAGAAAGCAGACTACAGAGATACGACACTACAGAATTACGTCACTACAGAAGACAGACTACAGAAATACTACACTACAGAAAGACTACAGAAATACTACACTACAGAAGACAGACTACAGAAATACTACACTACAGAAGACAGACTACAGAAGTACGACACTACAGACTACAGAGGACAGACTACAGAAATACTACATGCCCAAAATACGACAGACTACAGAAGTTTTCTGTCGTAAATTCCTGTAGTGCGTTTTGACTGGGATGTGCAAATGTTTTGTTTGATTCACAAGTGCAGTGCCGCTTGCCGAAATGTATTAATATTTTTTTTTTGTGCTGAATTTGTATTGGGGGGCCGAGGCCCCGTCAGCCGTTGTTACGCCTTTAGCTTCGGCCCCCCCTTAGACACGTTCTAAGAAACAAATAAAGAAAGAAAGAAAGAAAGAAAGTTGGTTAGCAGCACCTGGGCTTGGCCATTTCGATTTCGGCGACTCCCCTTGCGACGCCCAATTCTCGATCCAGGAATAACTGGGTGTTCCCCTCGATGACGCCTTCGGCATTTTCGATGTCTCCAATACCTGTGAAGGCGAGGACACTTGATCGGGGCGGCACGCTCAATGCTTCGTCGAGGGCGTTTAAGGCAATGTGATGAGTCGCTGTCGTCGCGGCAGATATGGCTTTGTCCGTGGAAAGCTTGATCGACTTGGATCTGAGGTCGTAGATCGTCGGATGCTCATTCAGGAAGTCCATTCCCAAAATCACGTCTCGCGAGCATTTCTGTAGGACCAGGAAGGTTGTAGCATAGGTTCGCCCATTTACTGTAACTCTCGCGGTGCAGCGTCCTGACGGCGTAATAAGGTTACCACCTGCGGTGCGGATCAGCGGGCCATCCCAAGTTGTTGTCACTTTCCTGAGTCGGACAGCGAGTGGCCCGCTCATGACTGAGTAGTCAGCTCCGGTGTCGACCAAGGCAGTAACCGCGTGACCGTCGACCGTAACTTCAAGGTCACTTGTACGCGTTCTCGTATTGTGCGTTGCCTTCGGTGTCCGATCTCGGCTTCGTCGAGTAGTGACGCTGCGGTGGGCGTACTCCGACGTTACTCCACTGGGCAGCGGTAAAAGTTTCAAGTCTGGCCGCGTCGTCGTCGTCGTCGTCGGTGTTGTCGTCGTAGTTGAGGCTGGGTCTTGAGTACTCGTCGATGGAGGATCTTTGTCATTGCGCTTAGAAGCAACCTCTCCTCCAGAGGCTGCTTTATTTAGTTTAACCTTCGGGGGCTGGGGGAGCGTCCACGCGCGGCGTAACCTCGGCTAGGAGATACAAAGCGCGCGGACGATGGCGACGGGGAACGTGATAGGCGGCTGGGCGATGAGTATTCTTCCCGACGCAAACACTCCTCGATTTCGGCTGGTCGCTGGCCGGGTGGGGGTCGTGGAGCGTCGTAAGAGAACCCTCGGATGCCCAGTCTTCTGTATGGGCAGTGCCGGAGTACGTGACCGGCCTTGCCACAGTGGAAGCATAGTGGGCAGCGCTGGTCGGGAGTTCTCCACTCGTCGCATTTCCTCGGCTGTGTGCGACGCTCGTAGGACGGGCGGGTTGGGGCGAGAGGGCGGCGGTCCAACGCAGCTGGCTGAGGGCGATAGGGGCTTGATTCCCGTCGTCTAGGTGCAGGACGGCGCACAGCTGCGGCATAAGTCATGGCTGGGGGCTGCAGAGGCTGCGTGGGTGTCGGCGTCACACCCAAGGCCTGCTGAACCTCGTCCCGGATTGCGTCAGTGAGCGTTGAAAGTTGCGGCTTCGTTCCCGTTGGCAGCAATCGTCGGAGCTCCTCTCGCACAACTTGACGTATAACCTCCCGCAGGTCATTGCTGTTAGCGGTGTCTAGGCAGCTTGCTGAAAAAACGCGCTGCTGGCGGTCATACTGGCGGGCTCGGGCACCAAGTGTTTTTTCCATGGTGGATGCCTCTTCGACGAATTCCGCGACGGTTTGGGTGGGTTCCGTACGAGGCCCGCAAAGAGTTGCTCTTTGACTCCACGCATAAGAAGCTTTACTTTTTCTTCTTCTTTCATGTCTCCGTCGGCACGCCGGAAGAGACGCTTCATCTCCTCAGTGTACATTGCAACGGTCTCGTTGGGATGTTGTATGCGAGACTGTAGCAGCTGCTGGACTCTCTCCTTTCGCACGACGTTCGTGAAGATCTTCAGAAGCTGCTCGTTGAAGGTTTCCCAGTTCGTCAGGCTAACTTCCTCATTCTCAAACCACATTCTTGCTGGTCCGTCCAAGTCGAAGAAGCCGCACCTAAGTTTCGTAGCATCATCCCAGTTGTTGAAGACAGCCACACGGTCGAACTGTTCCAGCCATTCTTCGGGGTCGGCGCCAGGCGAAGCGTCGACGGTTGGTGGCACCCGGGGCTGGTGAAGAATGATTGGAGTCGTCGTCTGGGGCAAGCTCATGGTGGACGTTGCTACTTGCTTTCGGTTCCAAGTAGGGTCCGGCAGAGTCCCGAACTCAGGTGCGTCCCCTAGCAGACGTCGGCTTGCGCGGTGGACTGGACTCAGGTCCTGCGGTGAATGACTCAGAGGGCTGGCGTCACGACTTGCTGAGGGTGTCCGGTACATAGAAGGCTACCCAGCACCTCCTCCAGATGTCACGTAGTGCTGACTGCAGTCCGTCGAACAGGAAAACAGCGAGAACGTCTTCGAAACGAAACTCTTTATTCGGGCTGACCTTCGCCCACAAAAGAACTGAATCACTCGGCGCCGGCGTAAGCAACAAACGTGCTCGTCGGTCGTCGAACTACGAATGCCCGCTGCTCGCGGCATTGTTCAATTTAAAGCCGACAAGGAAACTTCGAGATAACAGGTCGAGATCCTCTAGAGTAATCTGGAAACACGTAGATGCAGCTCGGTATGGCTGTGATCAATCTAGATTAGTCCGTTCGCTTCTCGCGTCACGAACAAAAATGATAACACCCCTTTCCTGCGGCCTTGCGCGAACGAACGGACACTACAATGATACGTGGCAATATGTATGTACGTAAGCTGCATTCGTTCAATGCTCTGTAATCATTTCTTGTACAATTTGCTTTTGCCCTCCCTGCTTGGACCAATGAGGTCTGAAGTATCATGTAAATAAAATAAAATAAAAGAACAGAGGTACCTTAAGAAACAATGACGAGAAAACTAGGCACAGGTAAAAACCCAATCTATGCGCTAAGAGACCAAGAGCGCTATGTCATTAGCAATATGGATAAAATAGTTAAAGTAGCCGAAGAGTTCTACGTAAACCTATACAGTAGCCAATGCAATCAGAACGTTAATGAGAGGGGCAGTAGAGCACAGCAATGGGATATCCCATCAATAAAGAAACATGAAGTAAAGAAAGCCTTAGGAGCAATGCAAATGGGGAAAGCAGCCGGTGAGGATCAGATAACTTCTTTTGAATGACGGAGGGGAGATTGTGCAAGAAAAACTACCCACCCTGTACACGCCATGCCTTATGAAATCGAGCGTAACAGAAGCTTAGAAGAACGCTAACATTATCTTAATTCTTAAGAAAGGAGACGACAAGGACTTGAAAAATTACAGACAGATAAGCGCACTGTCCGTTCCCTACAAGGCAAATGCTCAGGTAATCGCAAATAGAATCAGGACCACCTTCGACCTCAGTCAACCAAGTGACAAGGCAAGCTTTCGTAAATGATACTCGCCAATAGACCATATTCGCACCATCGATCAGGTGATATAGAAATTCAGACTATAACCGAGCGCTATATATAGGGTTTATTGATTACGGGAAAGCATTTTACTGAGTGGTCTCTGCCTCAACAGTCATGCACGCACTGCGGAGTCGGGGTGTGGAAAAGTCTTATGTGGAAACTCAGAGATATCTGCAACCACTGCACAGCTCCCGTAGTCCTTCATAAAGTCAGCAATAAAATTCCAATAAGGAAGGGTGTCAGTCAGGCAGGCACGATCTCGCCAGTGCTATTCACCGCCTGTTTATAGGAGGTGTTCCAAGGCCTGGATTGGAAACAGAGAATAGAGAATATTTAAGCAATTTCCGACTCGCTGATGACATTACTTTGCTACGTCACTCAGGAGATGAACTGCAAAGCATGATCAATGAGTTAGGCAGGCAGAGCAGAACGGTGGGCCTAAAAATTGACATGCAGAAAACCGAAGTAATGTCACCAGTCGCGCAAGGCAACAGCAGTTTTCAATTGGTAGCGAGGTGCTGGAAGTGGTAAGGGAATACGTCTACTCAGGACAGGTAGTGGCCGCTGGTCCAGATCATGAGATGGAAATAACTAAAAAAATAATGAGGAGGAGAGCACGTGGCAGGATCTCTGAGGTCGTGAATGGAAGTTTACCAATATCCTTCGAGCGACAACTCTAGCTGTATCTAACGGTATTCACCTATGGGACAGAAACGTGGAGGCTATCGAAAAGGGTTCAGCTTACTTCAAGAAATGCTTCGGCGCGGCAGGCAAGGACAAAACGTTGAAAACGCACCACACAGCGCCATGTTAGTTGTGGTGCGTTTTCTCTAGCTCTGTGGTGTGTTTTCTACGTCTTCTCCTTGTCTGCCGCGCCGAAGCAGTTCTTGAAGTACGGATCACCAACTGGCCTACAAAACAACGCTTCTGAGGTTCAGCTTATGTTAAGGACAACGCAGCGAGATATGGAAAAAAAATTACAGGCGTAACGCTAAGATACCGGATGCGGACAGAGTGGATGAGGGAACATACGCGGGTTAATGACATCCTAGCCGAAATCAAGAGCAAGAAATGGGCTTGGGCAGGGCATGTAATGCAAAGGCAGGAAAACCGCTGGTTCTTAAGGGTAACTGAGTGCATTCCAGGAGAAGGCAAGCATATCTAAGGGCGGCAGAATGTCAGGTTGGCTGAAGAGACTAAGTTTGCGGAGATACGGTGGCCGCAGCCGGTGGTGAATTGGAGAGACATGGGAGAGGCCTCTGCCCTGCAGTGGGCGCAGTCAGGATGACGATGACGACAGGTGTAATACCGCATGACTGGCGCAAAGCAAGTGTCGTTTCGGTTGACAAATACTGCGAGAGTTTATATGTCCGATATTGCCGTTCCATTTAACGTGTGCATGCGGTAAGCTCTTAAAGCGCGTCATTGCTTCCTACATCCGAGAAATCTTAGAAAGCCGTAGCCTGTTATCACAGGACCCCCCCCCCCCCCCCCCCCTGTTTCTCAACTTGTTTTTACTGTTCATGAATTTTACCTCAAAGACAAATTGAGTGACGGTAGAAAAACCATTCCCAAAGCCACGCTGAGCTGATGAAGGAATAGAGTGAGTATCAAGAAATACGGTAATGTGTTTATGAATCACGTGCTCCATTAACTCACAGCAAGAACCGGTTACAGCTATTGGCCGATAATTTGTAATGAGTTGTTTGTTTCCATTTTACGCATGAAATGCTTTTAGCCCCCGTTGTCGGCAGTGTGGTGACGTCACGCCGAGACCGAGAACCGTCATCCGGGCACGGAAATTCACTCATCCGGGCACTGAAATCCACTCATCCGGGCACTGAATTCCAGTCATCCGGGCTCTGAAACGAGAAGATCCGGGCACCGTACGAGACTTAACGAGATTTAACGAGACTCTCTAAGCCCTCCTACGCGACCGGCATGCAAGCGCCGGTTGGTCTCCAAAGGAGTCACAAAAAATAACTGCTGCCAGTGCCTTCTCAATGTTTATCAAGATATCAGTCGCTGTGCGTTTGATAATGCACGGAATTATAATTTCCGATTTCTAATAACGCCTGCAAAAAGCACATAAATGCCACGATACACTTCGTTGTCGTACGTGATCTCTTAAGGGCTTCGCGCATCGAAGCAAAGCCGCGCAGGCGCACAGGGGCCCGGGGGAGAAGCGCTGCGTTCAAAGGGCAAGGCATCGCGCCGAACGGGTGGTGGCGTTCCTCCCTTCCATTACGGTGTGGTCATGGGCGTCCGGAGGGGGGGGCTAGGGGGGGCGGCTGCACCCCCCTGGAAAATGACTCACTCGAACCGTGAGTGATGGCCGCACGCCAGGGGCGGTGGTGCGCTCAGCCAAAAGGGTAAAAGCAGCCCCGCTTCCACGCTTTGGGTCACATATCTGCGAAATGCCGCGTCCGGGCACGCGTCGTTCCGCCGTTTTCAAACCACGCCATCGTTAGCTCCACTAAAGGGCGACCTGTTGCACACATACAGCGGCACCGGCGAGCATGTGTTTCGAGCCGTCTTGAGATGGGTGTCTGTTTCTTTGATCTCTAGAGAGATAGCGACACGGAGGCAGACAGTGCATAGGGCATCCTGTTTTCGCCTTCGTACGCTGGCCACCGATGAATTCTTCAGGAGGGAAGGACAAATCAGCCGTGTCCACCCCCGCTTTGTCGGGGTGCTCAGTGGCAAGCGGGCGATCAGCCGGCGCCGCCGCCGCTCGCTGTCTCCTCCGATCCTCGGGAGAGCGCAGTTCGGTAGAAGCGCCGCTTTCAGAATCTTCGGCAAAGGGGATTAGCTGCTTTTGTTCACGGCGACGCAGTCTCCAGAGGCGCCCCACACCAGCGTTCCTTAAGTCTTCTCCGAAAACCAGCGCCTTTGGTCAACGCAGCCCGATGGCGCCTGCCTGGCTCGCCTGTCCCCTCTGGCTGGGCCTCAAATCACAACAGCGCCCATGTACTGTGCGATGTCAGTGCGTGGTAAAACGACCCAGGTGGTCGACATTATCCGGAACTCTGTACTACTCCGTCCCTCATAGCTGGGGCTCTGAACCCCATAAAAACACAAAAACAAATTTTCCGACCGGAGTGGCGAGTCACGAGTGTCCCTTCCCCTCGGAAGTCGCGCGGCGTTCCTTTCACCCCCAGAGTGCGCATTCGGGGATATTGCGGCAAGTAAGCCCTTGCACGTGTGCGCGCCTCTGTGTTTGTGCTTCGGTGTTTTTAGTGGCCGGTTGTCAACGAAGCTGAGAACAACCAAGACAGCGGACGAGAAAACGACGAGCGGCGAGCAGTGTGTGTGCGGTTGCTCGGCTGTGCGGATGCGCGAGCAAGATGGAGCGAGGTGTATGAAGCTGCGAGCGTGCATTTATCTTGTAAATAAGTTTTCGTTGTATATATAGTCATCTTTTGTTTTCGACGTACGCGTTCAACCGTTTTTCCAATCAATATGTATGATGAGTGTGCACCGAGAGCGTGTAATGAAGCACTGAAATGAATTTATCACCCGTGTAATTACGCAATTCGCCCAGAAAAATCCGAGGCGCCTACAGTTGCTGTTCAAGGAAGACTGACTGAGTGAGTGACTGTAGTTGCGTGTTTGTGAACATATTGTGCTGTGTGCTGGTCATCAATCCGGGTGAGTCGAGAACCCGTATGCAGCAAGGCTGAGCACACTTCTCCACGAAGTGATAGTATCTTTTTGCATTTTTTTATTAGTTTTAATGGTTTCTTCGTTGATAAGCTCCAATGTATCTCTCCAAGCCGCACTTTAATTTGCTGTTTGTAATTTTTCTTTCATGTGTGTATTTTACTTATTTTTTATATATATATAAATAAATAAATTCTCTCCGCAAATAGTGCCTTTTTGCTACGAATATACCCCCCCCCCCCTCCGGCACCAACAACCAATGGGGCCCCCCCCCTTCAAAAAATTCTGCGGACGCCCTTGGGTGTGGTTCTGGTGTCCTCCGAGATGGCAGAGAATTACTGCGCCATTTCCTTTCCTCAAGAAACCTTGCGTTCAAATGGCAAGGCATCGCGCTGAACGGGTGGTGGCGTTCCTCCTTTCCTGTACGGTGCGGTTCGGGTGTCCACCGAGATGACATTAGGCCCGTAAACATTTCATGCTTACTCTACTCTCGGTTACGGGAGAGGCAGAGATTTTTATTGTCTTTGGCGACTGCGGTCGCTTTTTTTTATTGTAGTTTATTTGAGCGCAGCTCTTTGGCGCCCGTTTCGCGACGTCGTTGTCGCCGTTGCCCGTTCGGCATTCATTGTGTTTTTTATATAACGGCTTTATTTTGGACAATTTTCACTCATCCTGCAACGTACCTGACGGCAGGGATGCATTGAAGATAACTGTCAGACATTTAGACGACCATTCTGCGCACATTTGCAAAAAGGCATTAGGTATTTCATCTGGACCAGCGGATTTTCTCTCCTCTAAATTCAATAAAAGGTTAAACACGCCTGGTTCAGTTATTTGCGAAATCGTCGATGACAGGCTGGCTTTAAAATTTAGCAAAATGAGATGTGCATGAGTTATCACATGTATGTGAAAACCGATTTGAAATGTTCGCTGAATGTATCTGAGGTTTCAGATTCTTCAGATGTTGAGCGACTGTTTATCGTGAAGATGTTAGCCCGAGATGTTTTTGGCGATAGGAATCGCCAAAACTGAGCAGGTGATTCTTTCAATAGTCTACTGAAGCGAAGATTGTAAAGATTGTGCCGCTCTTGACGAAATTATCTGTTAGCTTCGAGGAAAAGAGCCTTATTTCGTCTCATGGGCTTTGAGTGTTGCGTTCCTTCTTTTGTTCTTTAAGACGATTAACTTTTCACTCCGAATCCATAACATCTCTCGTAATCCATGGATTAGACATTAGCTTTCATAAATTTAAACGGAACGAAGAGATGAGTACAAGCATCCACACTGTTCTTAAACTTCAACCACATCACGTTCATATCATCCCTCCATTCAAGTTCATTAAACACTATTTATAATTCTATAAAGCTTAGATCACCATGTACGTAGTAGTGTGTAGTATGTTTATTTGGCCATATAATGTACAGTATGCCCTCGGGGTGAGGCTAAAGGAGGATGACCAAGCATGCCTCCTGACAAGGCCTACACTCCGATTAACACATCATGGAAATGGTGGCCGAATGGAGAAAAGAGACAAAACAGTGAGCAACATTATCACAATAGAAAATAGTTAATGATAATAAATATCAATTAACAGTAAACAAAACATTTCATAATGTGCACATTCAGGTAAAAAAAAGGAGGACAAACACACACTCAAAAAACTAAGTATACAGAGGTAGCTGAAAGTTTACCGGGGGGGGGGGGGGGGGGGGAAGAATCTTCAGTTTTTCTTTAAATACAGGCACACTATAACTTCCTAAAGCAATCTGAATAAGAGACTGGTAGGCATTACACAATGTTATAATGTGATAATCCGCATGGGAAAGATCCGAAACGCGAGCTACCTTAGTAAATTTTGTTTGGGTAATGGAATTAAATTTAACTAAGACCACTTCATGATCTGAATTGCCATCAACTACTTGGCATTAAATTCCACCAGGGATGCTACTCCGTACACATCAAGATCTAGAACGGTCATACTGGTACCTTGAATACGAGTGTAATTTTAGAGCGCAGCTCTTAGGCGCCCGTTTCTGCGTTTCGCGGCGTCGCCGTCGCTGACTGCCATTCACGTATAGGTCTGCGCTGCCAACCCCGCCACATCATAAGGACTCCGTACTGCCACAATCCCATACGCACGGCTTAAGTATAACCGCTCTGTACTGCAGGGAATCCTTCCAGAAGGTCCCAGTTTCGCAGCAGCAGCAGGCCATTGTTGGCGCCCAACTACTTAAGCTGGTTGTGCTTGCACCTACGTCCTTCTTCGCCTTCCTCCGTTCATTCCATTTAGGCACATGGGCCAAATTCACCCTCGGTGGCGGCGACCGCCTGCGCCCCTGGTGTCGGCGGCGGGCAGTCCGCTCTAATTGAGGGACTACGCCGCTGCTGCGACCGGCGCCTAATGGCTCGGCTCAGTCTGCGAGACGAAATTTTCGCGCGCCTCTTCTCTACGCCGTTGATGAGCGCGCCCCACGGCGGCAGAGCTCGCGCGGAACGCGCTAAATTGCCAGCAGCCGAGAGGTGGCGATGTTGTGGAGCAATTACATGAAATGGCACCAGAAAGCAAGTAGCTTAAAAGTGGGCCCAGGGGGATCCAGTGATGACATCGGCAACAGCACGTGGTATTGATCACTCGCCCAATTCAGTGGCACACGGCAGCGACCAGCCGCTTTTGTGCCAGGCTTCACCTTCAACCAGTGCGCTTGACCAAGCAAGAAATACACCGACAGCGACCAGAAATCTGCCCTCAGTCTCTGAAAAATTTCTGCCTACAGGTGAATCTCTCCGCGATCTTCATGCCGGCCAGAACTGACAGACATGTCAGCACAGTGCCAAACCAGGCTCTATTCTATCAAGTCGTCCTTCATCGGATTGGTGGCTACTCAGAAAAAAGTCCCGGCTGTGGATATTTTAGTCTAAGGAATTGAAAGGAACATTGCTACCTACCATCGCAGATAAAGCTGACACACTTGAAAACCGCTGCCATCGAAACAATATCATAATCCACGGCGTCGATGAGCCAGCACACAAAATCCTGGAGACGCTTTGTGACACAGTAATCGAAAACTTTTTACAAATTAAATTGAATGCTGCAATTCTTGGAATAGGAAGAAGTCACAAGCCTGGAGCAAAATTCACTGAAAAAATTCGTCAGATTATTCTAAAGCTTATCGATTACCGCGAAAAGGTTCTGACTTTAAAGAATTGCTCAAAACTGAAGGGGTCTAAGCTGTACGCCACAGAAGATTTTTCCTGGAAAGTAAGCGCTATCAGAAAAAAACTGTGGCACAGTACTGCTACCAACAGGGAAATTAAAAAACGCACAAAGAACGCGTAAAACTACTGTTCGATAGAATATCAGTGAATGTAAAGTTTCATGTTAGGAATGAGGAAAAACAAGAAAAGGCAGCCGTTCCAAAGCGTGTATTGTTTTGATAAAGAAAAAGTTTCCATCCGTTGAAACTGTTGAATGTTAACTGCCGAACCAGTGTCAATCAAGCTGCATACTTGGAATATTGCATTTCCATTCATGACACTGACGTGATACTGCTTACCGAAAGCTGATGGCACAATGAGGTTTATGACATTGACATATTCAAGAAAACTTTGCACAAATTAACACAAGACGGAGGGAGAAACACGCACACACACACACGCGCGCGCGCGCGCCAACTTGCAACTGTATTCTCGGAAACTTTGCATCGCCTTAACAAGCAGAAAGGGCGCAAGCGTACAATAGCCAGTGCAACACGCGGGGGAGCACATTGGTACAGCAAATATATCATCAGTGAGAGGCACAAGAGAAGTTATACCAGAACTCAGCGAACATGCCCTGAAACCAGGAACAAGGAAGCTAGTTATCGATTGCGAAGAAAATCAATTTCTTTTTTGAGAAGGGCTATCGATGCCTTACTCACGCAGCCTTCCGTAGAAGATATCTCGAGGGCCTCAACAATTTCCGGAGCCAGCGAATCGAAAGCTCTCCCGATAACAACCGTAGAACGGTGGAAAGGACGGCACTGCCGTTTCTTCTTATTATTCCTGTCAATGTAGTGTTTTCATTTAAGGCAGTGCAATGACAGATTCGAGCCGCCATTTGAGCCCAGGAATTGTCATGCTCTCTGAGCTTGTCATTTAGACAGCGCCTTGTCTGTCCTATGTACACAAACCCACCGCGGAGTGGGACCATATACAGTGCAGGGCACAAACTGAGTTTGTTGTTTGATGACACATTTTCTCTGCGCTCTTTTACCTTGGCACCTGCTTGTCATTGCGCACAGGCGGGACAATTTCAAGGGGGCTGTAAAAACAACATCAAATCCGAACTTATCCAACCTTTTGACATTGTGCGTTAGCTCGTGCACATATGGAGACTTGAAAAGGCGTTTTTTTTTTCTTGCCCGCGTTTCATGAGGAACATCGACGGCCTTCTGAAGACTTTTCAATTGTTTAAGCAGTGACTCCGTCAGAGAACTTATTACCGAACTAGGGAATCCGGCTCGCTCCAAACGTTCAACCTGGTGGTCAAAACTGGATTTGACCCTGTGCGTGCACGACTTCGAAAGGGCTGATCTTAGACAAGAAGACGCAATGCCACGTTTTAGGAGCTTAGCATGAGACGAGTCAAATAGTAACAGAGCTTTTTCGAACGCGGGATGTAAGCCCAACAAAGGTGTTTGTCATTATTAAAAAACAATTTTAAGTCTAAAGATTGTAGAGAGTTGTCCTGTGGTAGTTCAAGGGCAAAATTCAGTCTTGGAGCAAGCAAAAAACTTCCCCAAGACTGAGTCAGCAACCGTAGAAACATCATTATTCAAATCTTGTTTTAGAAGGACTAGAAAATCATCGACGTATCTGAAAATACCCACAATGCTATGGTTGTCAAGGTCAGCCTTCAAGACTCGGTCAAATTCAGCGAAAAATATCTCGCATAAAACAGGCGCGACAAAAGACCCGATACATATCAGGCGTTTTTGAACGTAGCACCCGTTCTCAAAACTAACTACCATAGAATTCAAATACTGGCACAATTACTCTAAAAAAACAGCCACTGAAACACCACACGAGTTTTGAAAAGCCACTGCGCCAGCTACTTCTATGCATTCACGGACGGCTAAGAAAAGTACTTCGTGCGGCACACAATAAAAAAATTACTCGCTGTCTACAGAAAACCCGTAGTTAGATCTGCCAGCATCCTCTCGAAGCGCTTTTACCAGAGTACCGGAACTGTGAAGCTTGAAAGGGTCATCAATCACAAGCTTGTTCAGGTGACTCTGGAGGAATTTGCTCACCAGTGCCTGCCAGCAGTCTCTCTCTTTGATGACGGCTCTGAAGGGGTTCTGGGGTTTGTGTGTTTCAAGGAGGATATATAAAACTTGCTGGAGTGGAAGCCGCCTATACGCGCCTATGGGCAAGGGTGAGGCCGCGCCGAACGGGCGGCGGCCATCTTACCAGAGGCAAAAAGCAGCGCAGCGCGCATCCGCGCCTGGTCGCGCTTCTTCTTTTTCGCGCTGCTGATGAAGCTGCGCTCATTCAGAAAGCAATGAAAACAAGTGGTTCTAGTTGTAAGCGCTTATATCCCATCAACCAGCACCAAACTGCCGTGATTAAGGCAGCTTAACTGCAGAAGTATTAAGGTTTGGTTTGGTTTATGGGGTTTAACGTCCCAAAGCGACTAAGGCTATGAGAGACGCCGTAGTGGAGGGCTCCGGAAATTTCGACCACCTGGGGTTCTTTAACGTGCACTGACATCGCACAGTACACGGGCCTCTAGAATTTCTCCTCCTCCTCCAAAGAAATTCTAGCCGCCGCGGCCGGGATCGAGCCCGCGTCTTTCGGGCCAGCAGCCGAGCACCATAACCGCTGAGCCACCGCGGCGGCATAGAAGTATTAAGGAGAAAGGCATAGCACAGCCTGCAGAGGCAAAAAGCAGCGGATCGCAGCCGTGGTTCTAGTTTTTCGCGCTACTCATGAAGTTGCTAGCATTCAGAAAACGTGTGGCTCTAGTTGTAAACGTTTATTTTGCATCAACTAGCAGCCAACTGGCGTGAAGAAGGCAGTTTAACTACGGAAATATTAAGGAGAAAAGCATAGCGCCGCCGCGCTTTTTCGCGTTTACAAAGCAACGCAAACGAGTGGTTCTAGTTGTAAACGACTATTTTTCGTCAACCAGCGGCAAACTGCAGCATGTAGAAGGCAGTTTGCCAGCTCAGATATTAAGGAGAAAAGCTTAGCGCTGCGTCGCATCGTGCTCCTCCGCGCTGCGGATGAAGTTGCTTGCATTTGCGGAGCAACGAATACGAGTGATTCTAGTTATAAACGTTTCGTTTCCATCAACTAGCAGCCTTCTGGCATGTAAAACCCAGTTTAAGTGCACAAATTTTATGGAGAAAAGCGTAGTGCAGCCGCGCTCGTGCTTTTTCGCTTTGCTGATGCAGCTGCTCGCATTTCGAAAGGAATGCACATGCGCGGTTCTAGATTTAGACATTTATTTTCAATCAACCAGTAGCCAAATGTGTGCAGAGGACAGCTCAACTGCGCAGATATTAAGGAAAAAATCTTACACGCGGTCAAAAACATCATGACAAATACCCTAGTGGTGATTGAAAATAATCGCCCTCAACAAAAGTGGTTCTCACTTTGTTATTGATCAGTTCACGGTTTCGTTCTTTTGTCATGTGATGCATTCTCACTTTCACATATGCTTCAGGGATTTTTTTCCACAAACTATAAATATGGTTGTCAAGTGGGTCAATGTGAAGGATGTGGTCCTCCAGTCTCTGAAACCACTTGTTCTCTGTGGAGGTTCCTAGGACTTCAAGGATGAGTTGTTTAGATCTTGTCACCATTTTAATAGTATCATATTCTGCCTGTAGCCGTCGAAGCCCCTTTTCAACTGCTTCACAAAGACTATAACAACGTCTTGCGCCGGTGATATAAGTCCACCTTGGCTCTTTTGCCTAATTAAAAGTGGCAACTCATCGAATGGAATGCTGCGATGCACTGTTCACATGTTATCGTTGAACAAACTTTCCGTTTTTTCAGTTTTTCGATGCTGGTCATGGACACCAAAAATCCAACAAACCCAGTTTTCTTCCGTCCCTGTATAACTGGACGCCCTGCCGGATGTTTATTGTCATTTGTCACGTGTTACACCATTCTAATATTTTTTTAGAGAACTGTTTAACGACAGATGGTCTTCGCGGTTGTTAATTGTTTTGTAAAGAATCCAGTCATCTGCGAAGAGCTTAATGCTGCAATCAATGTCATTAGTTATGTCATTAATGAAGTGCAGAAATAACAATGGACCAAGGACTGATCCCTGAGGAACGCCCGACGTTACTGGAACTGTTTTGGATGAAACACTCAAAAACCACAAACTGAGACCGTTTTGACAAAAAATCTTCTAACCAAGATAGTAATTCGCCTTCCCCGATAACAGTTTTTAGTTTTCCTAGCAACTTATTGTTAGATGCAGAGTCGAATGCCTTTGAAAAATCGAGCAATATTATGTCTGTCTGGAGTTATTAATATTAAGTGCTAGATCGTGTACAACCTCTGTTAGTTGAGTAACGGTTGATACCCACGTCGGTCGGAATCCATGCTGATGCGGTGTCAATATACTATTGCGCTCCAGGAATGAGGTTATGTGCTTCGAAAGTATATGTTCCAAAATTTTACATGATGTACTTGTAAGAGAGATAGACCTATAGTTTGAGGGTGAGGTAGTGTCCCCTGATTTATGAATAGGTATGATCTTTGCCATTTTCAAGTCTCTGGGTAGCCTTGATGATGAAATAGACTTGCGAAAAATAACACCAAGGTATTTGCTACACCATTCGCATATCTTTTTAAAGACTCATTTTGTAAAGAGGAAGACGCTTAGCAGACGGAGCAACAGAACCAATGCGCGGCGCGAGGCGAGAAGAAGACGATCGGCAGCTGAAGCAGCAGAACCGACGCGCGGCAAAAACATCAACTGTTCTGGGACCGGACCTGCCCTTGCCCGCTCTAACCGGCCTTAACAACCAGTCAGCTCTTGCCAATAAAGGCCGCTACATCTTGGTGGAGGTGCGGGGTACCGTCCTGGAGCTACGCAACCGTACCATCACTACCCCCATGCCTGCCAACGCCAACCAGCCAGCCAGCTCCTCGCCGGCACCCGTTGCTTGCAATGGTGCGCTCCGCCAGCGCGACCCTGCCGTCTTCAGCGGCACGGACGATCACGACGTGGAGGATTGGTTGTCCTCTTACGACAGGGTGAGCGCTCATAACCGTTGGGACGACACTATGAAACTCACCAACGTCATCTTCTACCTAAGCGGCGTCATCCACCTTTGGTTCCAAAACCACGAATCGCACTTCACCACCTGGACCCAATTTAAAACCAGCTTCACCGACATCTTCGGCCGTCCGGCAGTACGCAAACTTCGCGCCGAGCAGCGTCTTCGCGTTCGCGCACAGCAGAGTGGTGAATCATACACAAGCTACATAGAAGATGTCGTCAATCTCTGCAAGCGCGTCAATGCGTCCATGGCGGAGGCCGATAAAGTTAAACACGTCCTGAAAGGAATCGAAGACGACGCTTTCAATATGCTTGTGGGCAAAAACGTCACATCTGTCACCGATATATTCGACCACTGCCAAAGCTACGACGAGCTCCGCCGACAGCGCGTTTTCACTCGGCAGCCCTCTCCACAGACAGATACAGTAACTAGCCTCAGCATGACGACGGAGGACAGCTCGCTACTGCTCCAGATCAAGCAGTTTATCCGTGAGGAGGTTGCGCGGCAGCTTTCGCTTCTTCTTACCGTTCCGAGTCCATCTAACCTAACTCCGACACTCCAGCACGTGATCCGGGAGCAAGTGTCCGAGGTCCTGCCGTCGGTTTCCTCCCAGTCTCCCGTCGCTGCGCCACTAACCTACGCCGAAGCAGTCAGGCGTCCCCGCCCAGACACGTTCGTTTCGTACCAACATCCACCGCAGTCGACCCGATTTCGTCCTGCCCGGCCACCACGGCAACGTTTCCGCCCATGGCCGACACCGGACACCCTACCTATTTGTTATGCCTGCGGCATTGCTGGCCACGTGATGCGTCACTGCCGCCGCCAAGTTTTGTCCCCTGCTGCGGATACCGACCCTCGAGGTTACGCTTACGCCCCTCCCCAGCCTTTTCACCGCACTTCGCCTTCTGAGACCACTGGTTCCTCCGATTACAGCCCCTCTATTCGCCGCCGTTCTCCATCTCCGCGTCGCCGCTCGGTTTCCCCGATGCGCCGTCGTCCCTCTTCCCCGTTCCGCAGTTCCGCAGGCAAGAACTGCGTGCTCGTCGCCAAGCTCAAGACCTCGACTTTCTCCGGCCAATCTGATCACCGTTTCTGTGGAGGGCACCGATGCTTTCGCGCTTGCTGGCACCGGTGCTGCTGTATCTGTAATCAGTGCGAAACTGTGCCGCCAGTTACGAAAGGTGATGACTCCGCTATCTGGTTTTATGCTTCACGCCGCTAATTCGCAAATTATCGCGCCTTTGGGGGCCTGTACAGCTCGAGTTACTATTCAGGACGTTCTGTACGTTGTTGAATTCATAGTCTTCGCAACGCCGTCACATGACGTCATCTTAGGCTGGGACTTCCTCTCCCAACATGAAGCTGTCATCGACTGCACTCGTTCCGAAGTCGCCCTTCTTCCCTTCGGCGACGCCTCGGTGAACGCTTCCACTAACCCGTGCTCCAAGTTGACTGTGGCTGATGACGTCGTGATCCCGCCGTGCTCTGCTGTGCTCGTCTCTGTTCATTGCGACTCTGCATCCAATGGCCCTCTCATCTTCATCCCGTCCGACTCCTTCGCTTCTCGCCACTGTCTACCCCTGCCATTCGCCGTGCTTACCGTCTCAGCCGGCTGCAGCGCCTTGCCCCTGTCGAATCCATTCCTGTGCCCCTCTACTCTTCTTCGCGGTGAATGCCTGGGACGTGTCCAGCCTTTCGCCTTCATCGTCGCCTGGGACCCTTATGAGGATGACCCCTGCCGCATGCAAGTGTCTTCACTTACTTCTTCCCCACCGTCTCCTGATCCCGCTCCCGAAGCAGTCTTCGAGCGCCCAATCGACGCGAATCTTTCGCCACCGTAGAAGACCCAGCTTGCAGCCCTGCTAAATAAGTTTCGGTCATC
This sequence comes from Amblyomma mixtum, assembly GCF_055824585.1. NCBI lineage: Eukaryota > Metazoa > Arthropoda > Arachnida > Ixodida > Ixodidae > Amblyomma > Amblyomma mixtum. The sequence goes on from NC_143012.1 coordinate 129,953,636, forward strand.
GTTTGACTTCTCCCACCACCGTTTGGGCCGCACCTCAGCTGTTACCCATCGGATCGACACTGGCGCCCATTCGCCATTGCGCCAACGTCCATATCGCGTCTCGGCCACCGAAAGCCAAGTTATCGACTCCCAGGTAAATGAAATGCTACAGAAGGGCGTCATACAACCATCGCACAGTCCTTGGGCTTCCCCCGTCGTCCTTGTCACCAAAAAAGATGGCTCTATCCGCTTTTGCGTTGACTACCGGCGCCTGAACAAAATCACCCGCAAAGACGTCTATCCGCTGCCCAGCATTGATGACGCACTTGACTGCTTGCAGGGAGCTGAATTCTTTTCTTCTTTAGATCTACGTTCGGGTTATTGGCAAGTCCCGATGGCAGACGCTGACCGCTCCAAGACAGCCTTTGTGAAGCCTGACGGGCTGTATGAATTCAACGTCATGCCCTTCGGACTGTGCAATGCCCCTGCCACTTTCGAGCGGATGATGGACACGATACTGCGCGGCCTGAAATGGAAAACATGCTTATGTTACTTGGACGATATCGTTGTTTTCTCCCCAGATTTCCAGACGCACCCCGTTCGACTGGAGCAAGTTCTGGGATGCCTCGCGGCAGCCGGGCTTCAACTCAATTTAAAGAAATGTCGCTTCGCTGCTCATCAGTTGACGATTTTGGGCCACGTCGTGTCGAAACAGGGTGTCCTTCCTGACCCAGCAAAGCTTCGTGCTGTCTCTGAGTTTCCGAAGCCCTCTACTATGAAGGAACTTCGCAGTTTCATCGGCTTATGTTCTTACTTCCGACGCTTTATCCGAAATTTCGCTTCTATCATCGCACCTCTGACTGCCCTTCTTCGTGGCAGTAGCGACCTATCAAGCTGGAGTCCTGCCTGTGACGAAGCGTTCATCACGTTGCGCCGCCTACTTACCTCTCCACCCATACTGCGCCACTTTGACCCTGCTTCTCCAACTGAAATGCACACAGATGCCAGTGGCGTTGGTATCGTTGCTGTTCTTGCTCAACGCAAACCGGGGTATGCGGAGTATGTTGTTGCATACGCGAGCCGCACCCTGACGAAGCCAGAGCAAAACTACTCAGTCACTGAAAAAGAGTGCTTGGCGATCGTTTGGGCGATCGGGAAATTTCGGCCTTACGTGTACGGCCGGCCTTTCGCGGTCGTCACGGACCGCCATTCCCTATGTTGGCTGTCCTCCCTAAAAGACCCAAATGGCCGCCTCGAGCGATGGGCCTTACGCCTTCAAGAGTACGATATTCGTGTGCTCTATCGCTCTGGCAGGAAGCATAAAGACGCCTACGCTTTGTCTCGTTCACCTCTAGCCAATGAAAGTGCCTCTCCTCCAGCCATCGACTGCGCCTCTTTGTCATTGGACGACATGCCCAACGAACAGTCCAAGGACCCTTGGATCACTTCTCTTGTACGCTATCTTTCAGACCGTTCTGTCGTGCCGGTACCGCGAGCAATCCGCCGTCAGGCTGCCCACTTCACTATTCATGATGGGATTTTGTACCTGATGGCCGCAAATGGCTCCTAGTGATCCCTGGACATTTACGCTCAGAAATATGCGCAGCCTTTCATAGCGACCCGCAAGCTGGTCACGGCGGTGCTTTTAAGACCTACAACCGGCTTCGCCTCCGCTATTACTGCGCGGCATGTATAACTACGTACGAAAATTCGTCCGTTCCTGCCCCGATTGCCAGCGCCGCAAGCTCGGTCATCACCATTCGACCGGCCCTATGCAGCCTTTTTCCTTGCCCATCCAGGCCATTTGACCGAGTTGGCATTGACCTGTATGGACCACTTCCCTACACTGCTGCAGGAAACCGCTGGGTCATCGTCGCTGTAGACCACCTGACACGGTACGCCGAAACAGCCGCCCTCCCAGCTGCTACGGCGCGGTATGTTGCAGCCTTCCTCCTGCACCATTTCATACTTCGGCACGGAGCCCCGCGTGAACTGTTGAGCGACCGTGGGCGGGTGTTTCTGTCAGACGTAGTTTCATCTCTTCTGCAGCAATGCAACATTACTCGCCGCAGCACTACTGCCTATCATCCCCAGACGAACGGCTTGACAGAACGTTTCAACCGAACATTAGGTGACATGTTGTCAATGTACGTGGCGGCAGACCATTCCAACTGGGACGTCGTCCTCCCCTTCGTCACGTATGCCTACAACACCGCTACGCAGAGCTCTACTGGTTTCTCACCATTCTTCCTTCTATACGGTCGTCAACCATCCTCGCCGCTCGACACTATTCTTCCGTACCATCCTGATTCGTCGCAATCCACAACCGTATCTGAAGCAGCCAGACACGCTGAAGAGTGCCGCCAGCTCCCCCGGTCATTCACGTCTGACGACCAAGGGCGCCAGAAATACCGCTTCGACCACTCCCATGGCACAGACACTTTTCAGCCGCAATCCCTTGTTTGGCTCCGTGTGCCTTCTGCTGCCCCAGGTCTCTCTACCAAGTTGCTGCCAAAATACCACGGACCCTACCGTGTCCTTGAGCGCACTTCTCCCGTCACTTACATCGTTGAGCCCGTGACGCCATCACCTGGTCTCCGACGACGTGGGCGCGAGACAGTTCACGTTTCGCGTTTGAAGCCGTATTACGACCCCTGCGCCCTGCTGACACCCTAAATCGCCAGGATGGCTCTTTTTCCCCCGGGGGCCAATGTAAAGAGGAAGACGCTTAGCAGACGGAGCAACAGAACCGATCCGCGGCGCGAGGCGAGAAGACGATCGGCAGCTCAAGCAGCAGAACCGACGCGCGGCAAAAACATCAACTGTTCTGGGACCCGACCGCGTGTTCGCCAAATGCAGCCGGTACAGCCTGCGATGACAGCGCCGCCCACCGGCAGGTAGCAGCCACCATTAAGGCTGGTTACAAATATTCATTCAGAACGGCGGCTTGACATCGCCGCTATGGCGCAGTGGATTAGGGGCACGTGTTGCGTATGGAAGGTCGGCCGTTCGACTCCGCTCTCTGTACTGTAATTTTATTGTTTTTTACTTCATTTTTTTCAATTTTTTCCCTTTTAGGTCGCAAATCGTGATGCTCAGTGGCATATAACGCCGTTTAAGATTTTCAAAACATTTTCTGCATACTTTTACACAGATTATTCACAGCGCTGGAATATCAGTTTTGAATTTAAACTAAACATTAAATGGCTACTAATAGGTTGGAATAGACTTTAAAGCATTATTTAGGGAATAATTATCCCTTTTAGGTAAGCCGTTGTGACAATCTTCAGTCACCGTGATCAATTCACCGTGATTTCAAGCCTTCTGGCTGTACAGGCTGCAGTTGGCGAATACGCGACCGGACCTGCCCTTGCCCGCTCTAACCGGCCTTAACAACCAGTCAGCTCTTGCCAATAAATGCCGCTACAATTGGAATATCATCCGGACCTGTTGATTTTTTTGGATCTAGGTTCAGCAGAAGATTGAAAACGCCGTCGTCGGTAATTCTGAGAGGTTCAATATTTAACAGGGGCAAATTACAGGAGTCGGAATGATGCCGTTATCTTTAGTAAAGACTGAAAAGAAGAAATCGCTATACATATTAGCAGTATTGGCCTTATCTTTTACAGAGAGACCGGAATGCACCGTTTTATGGCCACAAAATGGCTCCAAAACCTGCGTGGATTATTTCTCAAAAAACTTCGGAAAGTTACATTGAAGTAGTAGTCTCGCTTGTTTCGTGACCTGCTTCAGCTTTTCAACGGCACTGCTTAATTTAGATTTCCTCAAATGACTACCACCTTTGGTCTTGATAGCTTTGCGTAACCTCTTTACATGACGCTGCGCGTGAATGACGTCTCTAGTGATCCAAGGGTTATCTTTAGCGATGCGTTGGGATCTTGAGCGGGACAAAGTTAGTCATACAGTACTGTGCAGCACGTTTAAAGATAAGCCATGTAGCGTCTATGTTTGTCTGATGCGCTCTCCGCAAAGCTGTCGAATTCATGGGCGAGATAAGTTAGGATCGCTGCGTCGTCTGCCTTTGCAAAGTTTTCGGCGGTGGTGGTTGGACAGTGGCATGTCATGGTGCACTGTAACGGTAATTCACAAACTGGGATTTTATGGTCTGAGATGCCTTCGATGACGTGGGTTGCAACACGGTGGACGGGGAAATGTTCACTGATTAAAATCAAATCAAGAATGTTTTTTTGTTGAGCCTTGTACGCGTGTAGGATCGAGAACGATTTGATGGAGGTTAAAGTTTATCATCAAATTAATTACAGCGTCGGAGATAATTGAGGGGTGATGCATGGTAGTCCAGTCGAGATCTGGTAGGTTAAAATCGCCCATTAGAATGATTCGTGAGTTACAACAGTATTGCTGGAGGAAATCATGAATTACTGATATGCATTCGTGTCCAGAAGAAGGGCTTCTGTAGAAGATGCCAATTATAATGTTGGTGTTGTTGCAAATAACTTTGCAGAAAACAGCTTCCGCGCCGGTTACTTCAGGAAGCATGACAAATGGAATGCACTTTTGTATCATAAGTGCCACGCCACCACCGCGGGAGGCGCGATCCTTTCGGA